>NW_026558093.1:0-39235 GCF_026930045.1 Uloborus diversus | reverse complement strand
TAACTTGATTCTAGAAGCTTCCAATATTTCTGAGATTTGGCGTCCTAAATGGGAGTATTGCGTTTCAACAAAGACAAGTACTTTAGCATCAAGTCGCAGCCTTGCACTTGATGCATGCACATTAGTTGCAGGAAAACCATATCCCATTTTGGAGTTGTCAAGAGTTCTATCTAAGGAAGATTTACACCGGAAAGTGAGTTCTTTAGGAACTTTCATCATGCTGTAAAGAAAGGAAATGTACTATTAATGAAAACATTTCAAACCTACTATCAATGAAAACATTTTTCTTTTAAATCCTTAGACACATATATAATCAATTAATTCAACTCAACAGTCATATTGATGAACTCACGCATTCACTTGCGCAGCCAGAAATACCTTCTGGAGGGGTATTTCTGGATTTTTGATGACAAATACCTACTGGAGGGGGGTTTTTTGATATAAAAAAACATCTTGTGAAGGGGATTTTTTTGATCAAAAATACCTTCTGAAGGAGGTTTTTTGTTCAAAACAGCCCTTTCATATAAATAAACTATTGAATTAGAATTTGCATCTATGTTGAAACTATTACCTCTGGGGGAGAGGGGTGTTTTCACCCTCCCTCCCCTCCCCCATCCTCTCGCTGCACCACTGCATGCATTTTTTGTTTCAAAAAATCCCAAAACAGCAATACACAATTTAAAAAAAATTAAGTACATTTCTACAAGGGATGATAGTGGACTTAAGTAAAATTTTCTGAAACTATGAGGAAGCTCGATCCCCCACCCCCCCCAAAAAAAACCTCTTCAAACATGCATACATAATTCATTAAATCTGCTAAAAGTAACCCCATTTCAATTTTTTTTTAAATATTTTTTCAATTTTAGAATGTTGTCAGCACAAAATTTTCAGAAATTTCGGATAACAAACACCCCTTATTTCTACACTTAGAACAAACGGGAAAAAAATTGTGAGGAAATTAAACATGTAGCAGCAAAATTTGGAATTACTCTTGTAAAAAACCAGCAAATATTTGATATTTGAAAATCGTAACTTGCCATTCAGTGCTAAACAAAATGTCATATTTCAAACACTTAATGTTACTAATTGGCACTGATAAATTCCCACTTAATTCAGTTTTGACAAAGTTTGATGTGTCACAGTAGGGGAGACTGGGGATACTTGGATCAACACTTGAGTTCTTTTTTTTTCTGCAGTAAATTATCAGTTTTTTTTTTTTTTTTTTTTTTAAAGTATGCAAGCAAAGGTAATTTTTTTCCTATCTGACAGTATTTTTTTTTAGCTGAAATGAAACAGATAGTTTTGGTTAAAAAAACAGATAGTTTTGGTAAAATGAAACATATAGTCTTGGTATTTTTTTCAAAAATTTCATAAAGGAATCATGTATCCCCACATCTAGGGATACATGATCCCTTCATGGGGGATACTTGATCCCACTGAGAAAACACATAGGCTTTTCAATAGATCGGCAATTTATTTATGGATTTTACTACATGTTTCTTAAAAACACAATTTCTAATTTTCTTTATTAGATTATAATAGTAAGAATACAAAATAACATAGTTTCAAATTTCACTAGACATTTGTAAAAAAAAAATGTACACAACCTTCATCAACTTATGATGCTTTTGATCAGTTACTTATTATCCAATAAAGTTGTGAACAAAAAAAAACCTATATTTCATAAATAAAACTAACAATTTTTTAAAGTTGCATAATGAAGCTAAAATTACAACAAATTAAAAAAAAAAAAAAAAAAAAAGTAGGATGCCAAGTCCGAAAATCATATTATTTGCTTCTAGTCTTGCAATAATAAAATTAAGAGTTTCATCATTTGAATTAATTTTTAAAAAGAGGGAAGAAAAATGTAACTATCAGTGTACTTATAAAAAAGAAAGCCTAGCTTATATGTTTTCAAAACCTGAAAAGTCAAATGCAAACAATTCGTTTGTTGTAGTTCTTTAAGTTCTGCTCAACCCAACTGGATGCAGCTTAACACATTTTGTTAATTTTTCAGGAAAAATATACTCTAGAAATCAAACTTTACTTTCAATCCGCTAATGGGTCAACATAATGACAAAGAATTGACATCTTTTCCAACTTGTTCAAGTTCATTCGGCTGGTCAGAACATAATTTATCAGTAGAGTTAGTTTATGTTTAGATAATTGAGGTCTTATGTGGGTTACAAGTGCGAACTGATATTTCAATTGTTTAGCATATTTACAGTTGTAGTGATTGTTTAAATCTATCACTCAAACTATGATTAATTTTATTATGCTAACATGGTTTTTTGAATGTTTAAAGTTAATGTCAACTAAGTAAACAACATTTATATTGTTTTTATTATGGTTATATTGTTATATGGATACTTGATTCCTGGGATCATGTATCCCTCTAAACGAAGGGATAAAGTATCCCTAATATGCGATTTGTACAAACATACTTGCTTTATTATTAACAATCAGTGGCAATTTACTAAAAATATGTCTCAATTATTAAGGACTGTCTTTACTATTAACATTACACTTCGGAATTTTTTAAAGTTGTATTTAACGGATAATGTAAACATCGGAATGCTTTCCTAAAAAAAGTTTCCCTTGTCATATTCAGGCGATCATTTCTTGAGCTAAAACAAAATGGTAGGGAAAAAAAATGTTGCCAGTTTTTATGTACAAGTATAACTTTAATATAATTGTCAGGTTTCAAACTTCTACTTAATGATTTTGGTACATTTTTGGCTATGGGATCACGTATCTCTAGGGATCAAGTACCCCTAGTCCCCCCTATACAAAATGCATTAGAGCCTGGTTAATTATATTTATTAATTGAATCCAAGAAAAATATGAATTAACAAAGAGATGAATTTGTCAAGAAAAGTATTAAAATCCAAAGTGATGAATAGTCGGAAAAATTTAATTATGATGATGGAATTCTGCCAGTACTAGAGTTGTAAAAATTACTGGAAATTTTGAAGCCACGGAAAAAATAGGTTTTTTTTCTGAAAAAAAAATGGAAAATTTGTCATACAAAACGACGTCAACATGTTTATTGGTCAAATAATAGAAGGGAATCCTTTTAGTTTATAATTTCTAGAACAGAACTTTAAAAGTTTCAAAAAAAAATTTTTTTTTTTCTAGTTCGAGTTTTTAACGCTGATGTATAAGTTTAAAACCCAAGAGTCGCAACAAGCCAAGCTGCCGAAGCAATACTGCTAAAACAAACACGGGATTCGATGTCAAACGACTTGGGGACTTCGCAGTCTAAAAAATCTTTTAGCAATTAAGTTGCAGTTACAGACTAATTAGCGTTCATTAGCAGTGGAAACATAAATTAGGTGGGCCGGTGGGCGGTGGGCGCTTCGTACACAACACGTTTTAAAACAGCCGTTTGGTTTTCTTTTTTTTCTTCCTCCCCCCTTCTGCTATTTGCCATTTTCAATACGGGATGAACTTTTGGAAGCAAAAACCTGCTGCATGTGTGAGACACTAATGCGCGTCATTAGGTAATACTAATTTATCGTTGCGAAAATCATGGAGCAAAAAAAAAAAAAAGTGCAAGTAACGCGATTTAAAGCGTTGGTCACATCCACACATGAGGACCTTTGTTTGACAAGTGATTCATTATTTAGTCAAATAAGCTGCTTGAATATGCATTTTTAATGATAAAGTAAAAGCAAAGCTATGCTGTGGAAGCATTTTTTGCCCGTCAGAGTAAAGCTTTAGTCACGTAGGAATGAATAAATAATGACTTTAAATCGTTTAAAAAAATTAATCGTACATTAAGAGGGGTTTTTTCGGGAAAAAAAAATGGAAAATTAAATAAATAATAACAATAATTTAAATAAAAATCTGCTACTTCTTGCGAAATTTTCAAGCTTTTTTCTTCCGTTTTTGTTCTAATATTATGGAATGATAATTAAAAATTCAAATGCAAAAGGAGCCGATATGGAGGATTAAAAATAATGTGGGGAGTATGGGGAAGGTGACCATACGTCCCGTTTTCAGATATGCTGTCCGCATATAAACGACCTTTACTCTGGTTGAGACCATGTAAAATTTGGAGACTGCTGATTGGCTACCACGCGAAAACGTCATCCATCTCCTGTATAGCTTGTTTTGTTCGTTCTAATTATTGTTTCATTTTGAAACAAGATATGTCGTCTAGACTTTATTCGAGGGGAGAGGGAGAATTAAAAACATTCAAACGTGAATCCAGAACTTCCAAGGCACGAAATTTGTTCAATAGGTTGAATGGGGGGAAAATATGGGGCATACATTTGCGCCGACTGCCCAATCAGGAGTCTCAGAAGTATTACAAGGTTCCAATCTGAGTAAAGTCAGTTATATGCATCCTCCTGTCCCGTTGTTCTCACGCATACTGAAATGTCCCGTTTTTTGAAGCGACAGAACGAAACATTGAACGCTTTAATCAAAAGTCACTGAATGGAGCTTAAGTATCTTCATACCAATAAACCAAATCGTGCATAATTATTAAATATATTTGATATTTGCCTGGGCCTAAAATACTCATGGAAAGGGTTTTTTTTTTCGTTTGTGAGTAACTTGTGGGCTAGCGAAAAAGCAGTTTCAGATCGCTGTACTTGAAGGCAATGTTAATTTAAAAAGCAAATGGTATGCAATTCTGCCAAGATTTAATTCTTATTTAAATTCAGCATTGAATGTACTGAAGCAAATTTGTACATTTACAAATTTTATCAATTCTTTTCTTTTAAGAGTTCATTTCTGTTTCTGTCAGTCAAACTATATATTAGAAAAACAATTAAGTATGGGTCAGGATGCATTCCTAACGTATGTATTAAGGCAGTGGTTGGAAGTAGCGCGCTACAAGTAGCGACGCTACTGTAGTAACTACATTTTTCAGTAGTTTGTAGTGTAGCGCACTACTTTTAAAAAAAAGTAGTGTAGCGAGTAGTTCGATACAAAAAAAAAGTAGTTTGTAGCGATTTCTGGAAACTACTTTTAAATAAAGTTGGTAAAAAAAAAAGAAACAAGATTCAAACGAATCTGTCTGGTGCAAAGTGCAAATCTACCGCGACTGCATCAGCGGGCGCAATGAAAAATAAGACTCAAAAAAATAAAAATAAAATTAAAATCGAGCTGACATCAGACATATCATTTTGGCACCACATGTTCTACCTCCTTGACGCCAGTGGTTTCTTTGGCATCTTAATTTTCATAATTCGCCAATATTCGTGTTGAATGGAGCGTGGATTAGAAAGAAAAGTACATATGAATTAAGCGATAACTGCCAATTTAGTACCCCCGTTTCTGTCTTCTGGCAGCCGAGAGTGTCCCGTAGACGAGCATTTTAGATTCCAATGGCATAATTGTTCATCTTTTCACCAAATATGGAAGCGACTGTTCATGTAATAGAAGATGACGAAGATGTAGTACTGCCCTGGCCGGCTTACAACAATTATTATAATGTAATAGAAAAATATGAAAACGGAAATTTTTCAGTTGAGTGCAAACTTTGCCCGCTAAACAAAAAGCTTTCGGTGTCTAAGTCATCTGCATACAATTTAAAATTGCATATTGAAGTAAGTTAAGCATTCTTAGTTTTCTTTTACATTTCGGATTGCTTATTTATTAATATTTAATTATGAATACTAGTACCATTTGAGACGTTTTCCATGTCTGTTGTTTTTTTTTAGTCATTGAGTGTTGATATATTAACATAGTAAAAGTCCTTCTAAGTTTTTGAAATTATTTGGTACGATGGAAAAAACATTATTTTATTTTATTAATGGCGTAGAAAAGAGGGTGGTACCTAGGTCTGGACCTCTCTCTTAAGGTTCAAAATTACTTTCCTTTAATGAAAATTAAAGTTTCTCTTTTCTGTTTAAAAAATGTTTTTCATCTTCAAATCTATTTTATAAATATATGTATGTTTACGAAAAATTAAATTCAAATTATAACTGTTTCTATTTTTATTTCCAAGTAACCCAGGTTGACTATTTTAAAGATAGACACCATCTTGAAGATTTTTTTTTCCGCCTCTGCATGTAATCGATTGATTGCAAAGTCTAATATATTGTTACTGTCTTATTTTCATTCATATTTCTTGTTTTAAATTTTCTTTACGGCTGGCACAAGATCACCGAGAGCTAATTGGGACCCATGTCAGTGTTATTGTTGCTCCCCATCTCACAACCTTACCCTCTATAGTCAACGCAATTCGTATTTCGAGATCCTCACCCCCCTCTACAAGGCCTCGACCCTGTCCCCAAGGCCGCTCGTAATATATATATATATATATATATATATATATATATATATATATATATATATATATATATATATATATATATATATATATATATATATGACGTTTTTAGACAGTCTTTTCTGGTTTTAATCTTGCTGTACAAATCTTCACAAGCTAATACGGTATTGATTTTACAAATCAATGTTACAAATGATAAAGTAATTACCCTAAATAATCCTTCACAGTTTAATATTTTTAGACCTTTTTGGTCAATTGTAATCAAATTTGTCTTTTCCGGGACGTGAAGTAAACCGGCCGGGACACAGGGATTTTGTCTGAAAACTGGGATTGTCCCGGTCAAACCGGGAAGCCTGGCAAGCCTATCCAATCAGGATCGCTCCGAAATGAATTTTTTAGGAAAAAAAAGGGGGGGGGGATCCTTAATTTGCCGAATGGATCTCTCACGCTTTAAGGAGAGGGGCGACTCTAAATTGTGCCTATTTGTAATCAGGGGGACGGAACAAGAAGTGTGACACCATGTATTTTTTATAGGAGCATGTTTATTAAAAATAGGGTGACATGTGACAAAGGGGAGGGAGGTTTAAGATGAAGTGTGACGCTTGTGTAAAACGAGAGGAGGGAGGTCAAAAACGTTGAAAAAAATATGATTTAATTTATATGAACAGCCCCTAGTGAAGAGGATATCCGGGTGTTTTAAAATGACAATATTGTGATTATGACTCCAAATTTGGCCGAACCGTCAGACAAAATTGGCCGAGTAAGAACATTTTTGGAAGTCACAGTAGGGGGGGGGGGACACTTGCTGGCGCGGGCCGGATCCCGAAGGAAGCCCGAGATTTTTAAAATGTGGGGTGAAATATATGTAGGGACGTAGTGATAAACAATATTGAGGGGGAGGGCGTAAAAGTAATTTGTGACGGGCCTTAAAATTTCTGTGCACACCCCTGGTCACAGTACCCTCCTGCGAGCTGCGATCACGGTGCTCCTGATAGCAATTATCAAGTTAATTGTTGATGAAGTTAATAAATTTATTTCAAGGCTGAATTAGGACTTAATTTTTAGTAAAGAAAGTAAAGGAGCCTCATAACCCTTAGATATTATATTTGCACGTAAAATGGGCGGATTTTCGTCTAATATGTTAAATTACATAACATTTAAAAAAAGGTCAGGAGCTCAGCTCCTGTGAGCTCCCATGCAAATTATGTCCTGCGCTTAACTTAGGTAAGAGTACAATTATGGCTAACCGACGTTTGAAATTAAAACTTCGAAAATGACACAGGTTTTCGTCTTTCTTCTATTCGCGTGATTAATTTAAAACAGCTTTGAAGGCTTATTTTCATTGGACACTTTTTTTTAAATAATTTTGTGCCGAGTTCGCCATTATGTGCCATGCCTATTTCACGCATCAAATTGAGTTTGGTTCCTCAAAAGTAGCACGATAAATTGAAATACCCCTCTTAGTTTACAAACTAATACCCTTTTGCTTTTAAACAAGAAATAGGATTTATCATATTCGAAAATCAGCCGTAGCGGGTGACTTTGTCGTTCCCATTTCATTGCAACTTCGAATTATTCTCAGGTTGAATTTAATGCATAGCAAGCATTTTTAATGAAGTTACACTATTTTAATATTTTTATCATTGCGTTGCATTCCTGTGAAGTGACACTGATTTTGTAGTAATCAGTTCCGTCTACGTACTTCAATGAAAGCGTTTCATTTCAACTCGCCTGCAATTCAATTTCGATTTTTATTTTTATTTATTTATTATTATTATTATTATTTTTTATTTATTTATTTTATTTATTTTTTTTTTTTTTGGCTCTTTCTTTCTGTTACGTGAAATATAACTCAATAATGAAATGTTACCTATGATTTTAAAAACATCTCCCATTTTGTTTTTACTCAAAACCACAGCGTTGTATGTCTGTAGAGTTCCAATAAGGAAAATAATAATAATAAGTTGTTTAAATGTTTGAATTAATAATTTGTTTTACAAAATGTTATCTCTTGTTAAGATAGTTTCTAAAAATTTTATTACTTTTCTGCGTGGAACATATTTTTTCCGTATATTACATGTTTTCAAGATTACGACCTTGTGATATAACTTTTGTTGTTGCAGTCAAACTGTACAAACAGAAGAGATTTTTTTTTTTTAAAGAGCGTTTTACTTCATGGACTTTTTTTACGAAAAAGTTGCATTTGAAGGATTCGCATTTTCCAAAAATAAGTTCTCCATTTCAAACATACATATAATTACTCTTCGATAACAATGTCTAATTTTACAATCATTTTCTTTTCCAAATTCCTTTGTTAGTTTCACTTAGTGACAGCAAAACAGTTCTGTTTTACAGCAGTTCTCTGACATTTAAAAATCAAAGTTTACTGTAAAAAAAATCAAAATTAAAAGATTTGAAGCTCCGCCGAATAAAAGTTTTTAAATAAAACAGTGCTGAGAAGCAAGTTTTTCATTCACTAAAAATTAAAAAATGTAACCGCTACGCAACTACAAGAAATATGCTGTTCTTTTTTTCAAACTGTATTTAGTATTAACTAACATTTTTTTTTTTTTCAAATTTCATACTATACGCTCTCAATTTACCAGCAACAACATTCTTCTACTTATGACGCCATTCGCCCTTCATGCAATTCGGCGACGAAAATTAATTGAGAAGAATATTAATGTAAAACCACTTATTTTCTTGAGCCTTAATTTTCGCAAAAATGAGGATATGCGTGATTTCGCGAGCAGAAAATTTCGTGAATTTTACATGTTCAGTATAAAAATTGGTAAAAATAAATTTGAAATATTTCGCTATTATTGAACTTTTACGATTACGACGGACTTGTGAAAATCGCGAAAACAAAAGCGCTTTTGCAGTATTAATTCAGATTTCCTTACAGCCGTATCATTGATCTTGCGAAAGGTTTTTATGGACTGTACATTTTGATTAATTGGATCTTTCTGGAGAATCCATAAACACACTCAAATTTACTCTGGCCAGACCAATGCGTGAAATAAAGTTTGTTTTCGATTGATCAATTTATTTATTATTCTTTTAATGTTTGTTTTCAGAGAAAGCACCGACATAAGCTATCAGAACTGGAGGGACATATTAAATCATTAAAAAGTAATAAAAGCCTAAAAACACAGGATTCATTGAAGCAGGTTACCTTGTTTGATAGAATCCCGCCAAAAGTATCAGCCCGGTGCTCCCAACAAGAAATTGACGATGCTCTGTTAAATTGGATCGTTGATGGTGCCCATGCTTTTTCTGAAGTGGAGAGGGACTCCTTTAAAGTTTTATGGGATAAGCTAAGCGCAAGTAAACTTATGTGCTCAAAAACTTTAGTGCAGCGCATGAGCTCGAAATATGAGCAGATGAAAAGTCAACTAATCTCTGAATTAGTTGATGTTCAGTATGTGTGTGCCACAGCAGATTGTTGGTCTTCCAACAACAAGGCTTTTTTAGGAGTCACTTGTCTTTACTTAGATAGATCGTTAGAAAGAAAATCAGCTACTTTAGCCTGTAGGAGGATTATTGGTAGACACACATATGATGTCTTAGCGAAAGAAATTTTTTCGATCCTTACTTCTTACATGATCCAGAACAAGACCCTGCTTATAATAACGGACAATGCAAGAAATTTCGTCAAAGCTTTTCGCCTGTTTTCAGAAGAATCAAGCGATGCAGATGATTTCCTGTTGACAAGCGTTCCGATATCACATATTTTCGACGAACAGAATGACAATTCTGAAAATGACTTGGTGTTGTTGCCGCCACATCACCACTGCTCTGCACACACACTCAATCTAGTGGCTGCGAAAGACAGCGAAGAGGCCCTCGAAGACATTGCCTTCAAAAAAGTTAGCAGAAGTGCATTTTCTAAGTGCCAAGCTCTGTGGAAAAAATCCAAAATGTCTGTTGTTTTGGCAGATAAGATTGCTTCCGAGTTAAGTGCCCGTCTTGTCGTGCCAAGCAAAACGCGATGGAACTCGATGCATTCTGCAGTTGCACGCATATGCAGATTCTTAAAAGAGAGTGAAGAAAAACTGCAGAAAATATTTGATGCTGCGGGCTTAGGGCGGCTATTGCCTCACGAAATTGAATTTTTGCATGAATATTGTACCGTAATGGATCCTCTTTCACGGGCATTAAATATTCTGCAAGGAGAAGCGAGTGTTTCCATGGGATACCTTGCTCCTACCATTCATCAACTATTGAGGACTCTTAAGTCCGGCACTGACCTGAGGTTTTGCTCTCCTTTGGTTCTAGCTGTGGTGTCTGGGATTGAAAAAAGATTTGGCCATTTGGTGTGGGACAGAGAAATTGTACTTTCAGCTTGTTTTCACCCCCGATTTAAACTGTTCTGGATTGAGGAGAAGGACAAACAATGTGAGGCTAAAAAATGGATGGAAGATTATCTACAGAACATGTTTCCTGGATCATCCGATACTTCTAGTGAAGTTGAAAGTTTGGACGACTTTTCAGGATTCTTTAATTTTTCGTCCAGTAACTCAGGAAATACTTACCAGGAAGAACTTAGGAGCTTCTTAGCTGAACCGATAAAATCAACCGCAACACTTATATCGTCTACCTATTTAAAACAAGCATTTATTAAAACAAATACTGGTGTGCCATCTAGCGCATCTGTGGAAAGATTGTTTTCTTTTGCTTCTGATATATTTTGTCCCAAGAGAGCATGTTTATCCGATAATAACTTTGAGATGCAACTTTTGTTAAAAATGAACAAACATGTTTAAAGTGATTATTTTTGTATCTTACTGCCATATTTCAGTTTTTATTTAACTGTAGTGAATATTGCTTCCCTTTGTTTTCGACACATTTTGTCCTAGGAGGCCTCATGCTTTATTTGATAACAATATTTATGATGCGACTTTTATCGTAAATAAGCGAACGTATTTTCTTATGAATGTTCTTTACTTATGTATTTTATAGTTTTTTTTCAAAGAAATATTTTGTTCCTTTACTTCCGATACATTTTTTCCTAATTGAGCTCATGTTTTACATATCACATGACAACTTTCAGATGCAACTTTATGAAAAATGAACAAGCGTGTTTTCAAATAAATGTTTTTACTTTCGGTTTTACTACCGTATTTTATAATTTTCCATTCTTTAGAGAAGATTCTTTTAATTTGTTGCCGATATATTTTGCCTTAAGAGATCATGCTTTATCTATTATCTGTCAATTTCATAGCTGCCAACTCTCCCGATTCGTATGAGACATATCAAATTTCAATGCCTTCTCCCTAAGGAAGTAAATACCTCCCGAATTTTCATTAGAACAATGAAATTTCCCAAAGAAGGGATTTTTTTTTTCGTGATTAAAATCTCGGAAAATTCCCAATAGTAAAACAATTCTGATCGCAAAAAATTACGCCTTTTCATACACGAGTATGAAAATTGTATACATCCTATTAAAATACGTTTATTTCATTTTCCTTCTTTTTTAGAACCTTTTATTTCCCCCAAACATACAGTAAAACGTTACCTATTTCCCCCCGAACTTAATCCTTAATTTTGAAGCTTGTTGACCACAGAGAGACGGCGGATGAACTTGAAATATAAACAGAATACATCATTTTGTAATAAGTATGATCAGCGAGTTCGCGCCGTACAGTACAAACTTAACAGCTTGCGCATTCTGGCTGATCATACCAATTACCAAATAAAGTGTTCTGTTTTCGCTTCTAGTTCTTCGGTACCAATTACCAAATAAGGTGTTCTGTTTTCGCTTCTAATTCTTCGGTCATCTCACCGCCGTGATACAGCTATACCTGCTGCAAGCAATGTTTATTATCACTTATAAGAGAAAACAAATATATGTCTTTTTGGAGTACTTTTTTTTAAAATTCTAAATGTTATAGGTTTTTTGGAATTATTTTTTAAACTTATAAATTCCAATTATGAATAGTTAACTTTAAAAAAGTAATAAATGTAATCCTAATATCCGAAATGTGGGCCCTGCCAGGTTTTGCAAATGCCAAATTTCGGTTCTTTACTGGCTCAATGGAAGCGATCCCCATCTATATTTTAAAAATTTCTTTTACATTCCAATTTTTGTAATTAAAGTTAAAAGTCTCCCAAATTTTTATATTACAATGTTGGCAGCTAAATGCAACTTTGTTTATAACAAGCGAGTGTATTTTCAAATGAATATTGCTTATATTTGTGTTTTACGATCTTATGTTAAAGTTCATCTTTCCCGGAGAAAGATTATTTTTCTTTATTTCCGATACATCTTTCCCAAAAGAAATCATATTTTATCTGTTTACAATTTTACAATGAATCTTTTGCTGAAAATAAACGAAGCATATTTTCAGACGATATTTTTTGTTTTTCATTTTTTACTCTTGTCTCGTTTCATAGTTTTTAGAATGATCGCTAAACAATTTTACATTATGATGATTTCACCTGAAACTAATCAGAATGTAAACTGACCAATGTTCAGACTAGTAATTATGAATAATAGTTAATTAAAAAAAACCCTTTTTTCAGTCAAACCATGCTCCAATGCGAATGTAAGCTCAAGGTCCAAATCAATAAAATATGTGCATGTAATTGCAATTCATAGAAATGCATTTAGGTTTGTAACTGTCTATGTCAGACTTCTTAAAGGAAATTAAAGAGCTTTAAATACTTAAGAAAATAATAAATATTTGATAAAGTTCTTGCATTTGAACCTGAAGTGAATATTCGTTGGCAAGAAAGGATTAAAATTTGAAGGTTGAATTCTTTCAACTTTTTAATCCTTCCTAGCAGGCGGTAAGGTCTACATTGAGAAATTGGCATTAAAAAAAAGAAATCAGCAGATAATTTTTAATAATTTTCCAGGTCCAAATGAACTAATTTATTAATCTAAACACTTTTCGATTTTTTTCGTTCAACCCTCAAATGGTGTGTGTGCTTCTGCTTTTTTAAATTAATTTTTCAAAAAGTAGCGAAGTAGCGACTACATTTTAAAAGTAGTTTGTAGCCGCTACATTTGAAAAAAAGTAGTTGTAGTTGCAGTTAACTACATTTGTAATAAAGTAGTTGTAGTTGTAGTTCGCTACAAAAAAAATGTAGTTTTTCCAACCACTGTATTAAGGTGTATGCATCGATGTATTCTTCAAACAGATATTACCATTACATCTTTTAAAGATGACTCGGATCAATTATTTCTCTAATAAGGCCTAACAGTGAAATACAAAGCCTCTTATTTGTGACATCAATAAAGTATCCAATTTCACTAACATCTTCTTCAGGAAATTCATAGAAGCATGATTCAGCAATAACATACAGCAGGAAACCATTATCGTTTGCACCAATCACCCCCTTCCATCTCTAACGAGTCCCAGTTCCCTTTTAACAGACCAGCTGAGGCATCATTATCGGGTGTCGTATTTACAGAAATATATTAATAGGGAGTAAATGTAATCGTACACTAATGAGAATCCAGGATGAGAAGGGAACATCAAGCGCCATGTGGGGCTTTTGATCATGTTCCACAGAACACAACACGCTCGAATATTAGTTAAGGGATATGCAATCCACAGCGTTATGTTAAGGATTTACCCAGGCCTCATACGTAACAATGCACGTAATTCCACGAATAACTCTAATGATAAATATGCCGCTGTATATTGAATAGCGAATAATTTCTAAGCTTTGTGTTACTACTGAATGATTTGCGTTCTGTCACTTCCATCTGGCGACATCTCTTCAGATGATATTATTAAACATATTAAAAGTTCAAAAGCAAAGTTAAAAGCTTGGTAAGCTAGGGAGAATAGGTGTCCCGTAAGGGAGGGGGGGGGGGGCAACTGCCTCTCACTTTCAAAAGGGGCATTTCTGTTCCACTTTTCAAAGTTCAAAACTAACAATCGATTGAAAAATGATAAAATTGATCGATTCAGTAATAATAATAATAAAAAAAAAACAGCCCCAATGGCGCCGCCCCCTGATCTGACCCCTCCCGGCACCTCTTTTGACTCCCCACTTTTTAGAGGCACCAGCGGCCTATGCTAGGGTGGTAGATTAGTTCAACTGGAGATTATGTTTCTTCTGTCGAGAAAAAACTCGTTATGCCCCGAGCATATTGTATATTTAGGCTTCACTTTAATGCATTTACTAAATTATGTTATACTTTGCAACACTAATTTTTTCTGTAAATGTGATCTTAAATGCAGGGTTGCCCTCACAAGACCGATGCCTCCCCCCTCCCCCCCCCCCAAAAAAAAATGAAAAAATGATATCGCTAAAGTAGAATTTGTTAAAATTACAATGGTGCACATCTTCATCTTTAAATATTTCTCCGAGAACAGTATATGTAAACTGACGTTATAACGTTGAGGGGGGGGGGGGGGGGCTTTTTCAATTCCGAAAAATACATAAATAGAAGTTTTAAGTGAAACAGGGGCATAAACCAATGACAAGTAAATCAGGTCAGATGGCCTCATTGTTTTTGACACACTAACAGATCCGGAAGTTTTTCCCGGGGGGGGGGGGGATCGTAACAAATTTTACATACGAACATTGAAATTGTCAATATGGTTTAAAATAAAAGGCTCTATAGGGTTATACACCCGGATCCCCCCTCCCCTCACTGCGCCCAACAGCTTAAATTCAACTAAGTTTTAAAAGAAAATTGAATCAAAACGTTTTTAAAACTAGTATGTTGTGGCCATCACGAAACTTTCTTCTATATTTTTCTTTTTTTTTTTTTTTCTGATCCCTCCCCATGCTTGACGAGGAAGCAATATTCCCAACAAAAACAAAATTACACATGCAAAAACTTGACGACCATCCCAATGTCTGAATTATTGCAAAAGCAAAGATAAGAGCGAAAATTGAAAGTTATTTTAAAAGCCTTGCTTGAATTAATTACAAATATTTTATTTGTTAACAAACATAAGATGGCAACAGTTAAAAATTTTAAATCATTGAGATAATATTTCATATCATTTCCATACAATTAAAATCACGAGAAATACGCAGACGACAATCTATTACGATTTATCTTTCTTATTGTTGCATTAATAAAGCTATTTTTATTCGCTAAAAAATAATGATAATAAAAATTAATTAGCACCTCTTGGCGCGATTGGCGCCAAAATTGAACCAAAGCCTGTTTACATATGGATTCATATATATTCCAAATTTCAACCAGAACGTAGCATTACTTCTTGAGATAGGGCACTCACAATGGAAAAAAAGAACGGGCGATTGCGCTACCCCCCTTTTTACTTTCTTCTATATCTAATACAGTGAAACCTGTGTAAGTTGACCACTCGCGGTGCAGTACTTTGGCGGTCAACTTAGACAGGTTGTCAACTTATAAAGGGCGGTAATGTTTTTTTCCGTCATTTCTTGCACCATGTATTCATTTTTTGAGGAATTCACCCTTACTCTTTCTGTTCAGCTCCACTTTCATTGTTTAACATTATTGAAAGTGAAACAATAATTAAACATACTATTCAAATACTTTTGTTATTTTCCCTTGTTTTTAACTATATTAGACACTGTAGATTTAGAAATTCCATATATGCCACCTAATTTTCTCTGGCTTTCTCCATTTTCAATTGCTCTTAATATTTCATACTTTTTATTAATCTCAAGTTCCACTAACTTTCTTTTTGAAGCCTTTTTACGTAAAATTTGTAGCACAAAGAGCAACAAGCTCGACTCTCCCAGTTCATAAAGGCAAAATTAAAATGTCTTAATCCCTTGCACCAGAAACATGTAACTTTACTTATTACTAGGCCCAGATCTGCGTACCCGCAGCGCGAGGGGCCCGCGTCCTTAAAGGGGCTAACAGCCCTAGAAATTGATGAAAAAAGAGAAAAAAATAACTAGCACTTAGGCTTATCGCTTTTCAAATAGACAGTGCTGGCCACAAGGGAGAGGCCCACATATTTTTTTTGCAGGGGGCCCAAAATGTATAGATCCGGGCCTGCTCTTTTTTGCAGAATTCCTGTGTTACCACACCGTATTGCAACTGAAAGAAAAGACTATGAACTTTTCTACTGACATCTATTTTTATTGAAAAGAATACGAAAAGCTATCTCAAACAGAACAACAAATGAAAAACAAGTTTGGAGAATAAAGAGCAGCATAAACTTTAATGCTGCTGTTTAGTTAGTAAAATGCTAGTATGTCATTAAAGCATTAAAAACATTCTTTGAACGCTATCAAAAAAAAAAAAAAAAAATTATTATAATAAATAAATAAGTAATAAAATAAAATGCTGAAGAAAGTTTAAAAAAATAAACCAAGTGGTCTACTTACAAAGGGTTTTTTACAATACTCGAGACCAAATTTGGCGTACATTAGTGGTCAAGATAGAGAGGTGGTCAAGTTACAGAGGTTTTTCCTTCATTATATGAGATAAGGCTAATTCCGTTCCTGACAAAAGCGGTCAACATAGACAGGTGGTCAACTTTACAGGTTTTACTGTATATAGAAGAAAGTATTGGATTCGTGCAAATTTTCGAATTTCGAATTTTGACGGATTCGAACGTTTTGAGGTGTGCCGAGTCCATTTCGACTATTTTTGAAAATGTCTGTCTGTCTGTGTGTATGTGTGTGTGTCACGTCTGTGTGTGACCAGTTTTTTGTGGCCGCTCTACAGCAAAAACTACCGCATGAAATCGAACGAAACTTGGTACACATATGTGCCACTATGTGAACTTGTGCCCATTGGTTTTTGGCGCGAATTCCTCCAAGGGGGGTGGAGCAATGGGACGTTTTTTGAGTTACGCGTGATTGCTATTCCTCAGGAAGTAACTGGCGGAATCAAACAAAATTTGGTCCATATGTTGCCATTAACAGGAACAGGTGCTGATTCAATTTTGGTGTCAATAACACAAACGGGGGTTGAGCTATAGAACGTTTTTTGTCGTCAATTGTGACTCCTGTATCTCAAGAAATAATGAACGGAATGAAAAAAAAAATTATCGGCAAGTAGCCCTTAGTAGGTATAAGAGCTGATTTTATTTTGGTGTCAACAGCTAAAAAGGGGGTAGCGCAATTGCCCGTTCTTTTTTTCCATTGTGAGTGCCCTATCTCAAGAAGTAATGCTACGTCCTGGTTGAAATTTGGAATATATGTGAATCCATATGTAAACAGGCTTTGGTTCAATTTTGGCGCCAATCGCGCCAAGAGGTGCTGATTTATTTTTATTATCAATATTTTTTAGCGAATAAAAATAGTTTTATTAATGCAACAATAAGAAAGATAAATCGTAATAGATTGTCGTCTGCGTATTTCTTGTGATTTTAATTGTATGGAAATGATCGGAAATATTATCTCAATGATTTAAAATTTTTAACTGTTGCCATCTTATGTTTCTTAATAAATAAAATATTTGTAATTAATTGAAGTAAGGCTTTTAAAGTAGCTTTCAATTTTCGCTCTTTGTTTTGTTTTTACAATAATTCAGACATTGGGATGGTCGTCAAGTTTTTGCATGTGTAATTTTGTTTTTGTTAGGAATATTGCTTCCTCGTCAAGCATGGGGAGGGATCAGAAAAAGGAAAAATATAGAAGTTTCGTGATGGCCACAACATACTAGTTAGCTGTTGACACCAAAATAAAATAAGCTTTTATACCCACTAAGGGCTACTTGCCGATAAATTTTTCTTTCATTCCGTTCATTATTTCTTGAGATACAGCAGTCACAATTGACGACAAAAAACGTTCTATAGCTCAACCCCCGTTTGAGTTATTGACACCAAAATTGAATCAGCACCTGTTCTGTTACTGGCAATATATGGACCAAATTTTGTTTGATTCCGCCAGTTACTTCCTGAGGAATAGCAATCACGCGTAACTCAAAAAACGTCCTATTGCTCCACCCCCCTTGGAGGAATTCGCGCCGAAAACCAATGGGCACAAGTTCATATAGGGGCAAATATGTGTACCAAATTTCGTTCGATTTCATGCGGTAGTTTTTGCTGTAGAGCGGCCACAAAAAACTGGTCACACACAGACGTGACACACATACACACACACATACATACACACACACAGACAGACAGACATTTTCCAAAAATAGTCGAAATGGACTCGGCATATCTCAAAACGTTCGAATCCGTCAAAATTCGAAATTCGAAAATTTGCACGAATCCAATACTTTCTTCTATATATCACAGGGTGGCGACAGGAACTGTGAAAAAAAGTTCCCTGACTTTTCCCTGATTAAGTTCACCAAATTTCCCTGATTTACGTTACCAATGATAATGGTTTTCTTTCTTTGCTCTACTTGAAATCCATTGTATGTTTGTATAAAATGCTGTATTTTAAACGTTTTAAGTTGTGTAAAGTTGTTGAACTAAAGATATATTTTTAAAAATGCTATTTTTTTAACAAAATGGTTTAAAAAAAAAACACATCAAGTCATTTTTGGGGGGGGGGGGGAACCTACAAAACAGTATATTAAATTTTTCTACATGGAAAGATTATAGAAAATTTTTAAAAAAATGCTTCCAGAAACCACTTAGCATAAGAATTTTAAGAAACTATTACAATTACTCTTGAAAACATATGTGTATTTATGATAGAACTAAAAAGTAATTGAAATTATTTTGAACTAAGTTTTCAAACAGTATAATAATTGTTGCAAGAATAACAAGTAATAGTGAAATAATAGAAGCAATGTAGTTATTCTTATATAACTAATTGACATATTTATGCAGAATCGATGAAACCATTTGACATCCATCCTTTTCTCTAATCAAGAACATTTTTAATGAATGAATGCAGCATTTTAACAATAAAAAAAAATAAAGATATTTACTTAAGTACAAAAGTTAACTCTATTTCAAGTAATTTTAGTATGTAACGAAAAAAAAATCTTAGATTGCTTTTGCAACAAACAACTTTGAAATGCAAGGGGAAAAAAATCTGAAAAAAAAAAACAGTTAATTTCAAAATATATAAAAGAAGAATACAACTTGGTTATAAAGTTAAAGAATCACTCTTAAGTCTGAAAAAAAGAAAACTTTTATAATCTGCAGTGAAAACATAGTATAACGGCAAAAAACAAAGTTTTTTTTTTTAAATTGAAAGTTCAATTTTAGCAATTAAATTAAAAACGCGAAGAAGTAATAACTTTTAAGCTTTTATAGTGTTCATTCAAAAACCAAAGATTTCTTCTTGAAATCGTGATTACAGACGCTAATTACTTCGAGACAATGGAATAAAGGCAAAGGAGCTGAGGCATTGAAGAAGGCTTCCTCTTTGCCTGTATGTTGTTTATTTTACGTAGCATTGAAAGCGTAAAAGGAAATTTCAAGCTGGGTAAGAGAAACAACCTAACAGACACAGAAGCAATCTTAGGAAGTTCATCCTGTGGTTAATAAGATTTAATACTTTGACGTTGAGGAAAAAAGATGCACAAATATGCGACAGTGTATAATCATTTAGCACCTCATTAATTTTACTTTTTTTTGGAACAGATAATTGGCGGAAAATGCATAGGGAATTAAAGTACATAATTTTGTAAAGCAAAAAAAAATTTTTTCTTCATAAAATCAATTTTCCCTGATTTTTTGTTATTTTTTCAAAATTCCCTGATATTTCCCTGATTAATAAAGTTCCCTGACTTTTCCCTGATCTCCCTGATCTGTCGCCACCCTGTATTAGATATAGAAGAAAGTAAAAATCGTTTCCTATGCTTGGATATTTTCGTCATTTATTTCCTGAAATTCCGGGAGAATTTTTTTTAAAGAACAAATGTATTTATTATTTAAGAAAAACATGCGCACGCAAAGCCCCATTATAGCAAAGAAACGAAAAACAGCATTAAAAAACATGAAAACAAAATCTAGATCTCATTTTTACTCTTCTTAACTGATTACAGCCTTTCGTGAGATAGAGTTTGCTTTACAACCAAGATAATTAAAATCAACTCGAAACATAAGATTATTAAATCTCGGTATGCAAATTCAATATCGAAGCAGGGACAATTCTTTAACTGCTGTTACCAGAACACGTTCCATCATCATTTTCGAAAGGCGATCCATTAAAACGTACATAATTTTTCGATTTTCCTCACGGAATCTAGTATGTAACGCGTGAGAGTTACAACAGATAAATTACGCTTCAGAAAGAGATTAAGACATTTCTTTTTGGTGGTTATATTGCTTGTCGAAATATGTTAAGTAAAACACATAATTATGAGAGACGAGGAAAATATGTAGTTTTAAAAAAGCTCGACATTTTAATCATTTTTTCCTCCTTTCTTCCACTAATTCAGAGGCATATGATTCCAATTAAACTGAAACATTGTTGAGGCGAAATATTCGCAAAAAAAACGAGATGTTTCACGGACAGTTTTTCAACCACTTTTAACACTCTGAACCAAAAAAAAAAAAAAACGCAAACCGGCAAAGTAATTTTTTACTAAAAAATTCACAAGACATTTGAAAAGCTTTTGCATGAGCCAAATGCGAGAATTTAAATGATTTAACTTACAACAACATTTAAAGATAGGTAATTGTTGTAATTGCTGTAGGACATATTTGTATAAAATAATCTTGATTTAAAAAAAAAAAAAAAAAAAAAAAAAAACACACACAAGAAAAAGGGTCTGGAAACTTCCAAAACAACCTATCACCTTCATACGGTCCCAAGAATGATTGTTGCAAATTTGTAGCCAAATGGTTAAAATTAAGTTTTTGAAACTCAGATGGAAACTTCGTATTGATAAAATATAAGCATTGAAAAAAATTCTTGGTGTGTAATTTTCTTTTCCTTTCTGTGTTTTTCCATTTTATCTTAACAAAAAATCAAATATATTTCAATGTTATAAAGTGTTCATGCTATTGAGAAGAGATAAAATGGAGGGAGTGAAGACTTTCATTCGTGAAGGAAAGACCCCAAGTCACGTGTTTAAAGAAAAGCATTGGAAGAAATCGGGTTTCATTCGCTAGTTTCACGCAAAACGTGTCAACCACTCGTTGATTGGACTTGCTCCCTCCATTTTAATTCCTGCTCTGAGGTTCAAGCAGTACTATTTATGTCCAAAATGGTATCAATTTCGTTCCACTATAATAACAGCCGCTGGATTAAATTAAAGTTTTATTTTTAAGTGGTTTAAGTTAAGTGGATTTAAAATTAAAGTGTTCTGCCCGTGAGAATAATCTCCATAAAAGGTGCGTGCCTCGGTTGGGAAAAAAGATTGGGAAACACTGATTTAAAAGGAAATTTAGGTTTAAACTCGAGTGGAGAGTTTTTGACAAATACAGTAAAACCTCCCTTATCCGAACCTCGATCAACCGAAACTCTCCGTTAACCGAAGTCGGTTTCGTCTTCACTTTTTTTTTTTTTTTTTTTCACTTTCTATCATCCAAAATTTTCTTTCAACAAACACGCATTTTTAGAGTTTTTTTTTTTTTTTTTGTCTCACATTCGTTTTGTATGCAAGCCGTCCTTTTCAAACTAAGAGTGCAGATAACACTAAGACGACGTTGGAGAAAACTTTTGCCGAATTTTTCAACTAGCGCAGATGAAAATGCTACAGACGTTGTGAAAGAGAGTGTTGCTGAATTATCAAGCCTTTTTAGCACAATGAAAGGTTTTGAAAATTGTGAGGATAGAGAACTCACAGATTGGTTGAATTGTCTTCCTTCCAGTTTCTCAATGATGAGGAATCGATAGCAGCATTCCGAAATTTTTCAGAAGAAGAAGATGATGAGGATGAAGGCGATAGTGATTCCGGAGTAAATAAGATCATTAACAGTGATGCTTTTGAGTGTTTCTTAAACTCCCTTGTTTGATTGGAACAATACAAACAGTGATTCCTCTGAACTCATGCTTTAACAAAACTTCGGGATAGAGCTGCACGGAAAAAGGATGGCCAATATATATCAGGTGAAGCTTCCATTGAAACGATTGTAAGTTTTTGTTTCAGAGATAAATTTATTATTAGTTATAATTTTAGTCTATTTAACAAATAAAATAATCATAATAACAGTTTAAAGACGATAATACATATTAAACTAAATTTTTATAGATGATTTCTCGATTATCCGAAAATTTCGATTATCCGAAGTAGGTTTGGTCCCAATTACTTCGGATAATCGAGGTTTTACTGCACAATAGTTTCCTTACTTCGAACAAGGAAGTAGTTAAAAAAACTACCTGTCAAAGAACTCCGTACCGTATCAATGTACATTTGATACAAAGTTCAAAAAGTTTTGTTCTTTTGCACTCTAGAAAATAATATTCATGTTTTCTGACCTTGTCTCCAGCAATATAAGGACATTGCAATTGCCATTTGAAGCAGTGAACTCCAGCGGCTATTAACATGATGGAACGAAATCGATACCATTTCGGACATAAATAATTACTGCATGAAGTCTCGCAAACATTTCCGATTGACGAGAATTCGCTAAAACAGGGACTAAATATCATTCCAGACATCTGCGATTCCACTGCGGGTCGATTTATTTCGAACGCAAATCCCAGACGGCGCAGTGATTAGCAGGGCAGAATCCATTAACCCACATGAGATACAAATGTCATTCGAATTTATGATCTCCCGAGTGAAAATCAATTTAAATTATAACAAGTCACAGCGTCTTATGATCAGAGAAAGCTCTTAAATCCGAAGCTGAAATTGAGTGTATTTAATTAAACACACTTATATAGATTTAAAACAATTCACTTGCGAAACTTCCTCAGGTAACATAGCAATTTTCGGAGCCCTATAAAATCTACCTTTGAATCAAAACCTTGTTAAAACGCAAAAGTTTCTAGCACATGAAATTTGATAACCCAGCTGATCATCAAGTTGAGACCTATTATCTGACATGCCCATTGCAGCTTGACTGCAACTGATCGATACCATTTACGACTTGGCTACGTTGTGCCACACCACTTCAGAGAAGACGCATTTATTTTAAAGTTAGGTAACTATTTACACATAATAAAAGTCATTTTGTATGCCGGATTTACAACCACACCAACACATGGGCCCAGAAAGCTGAAGCAAGCGATCATTGTGTGTTACGAACCTTCTCAACTCCTAAATTTAGAAAACAAAAGTTAGCCGGTAAAATTTTGTTTTCCATGTCTTTCATTATTTAGGGATGAGGTAGCTCGATCAGTTAGAAAGACAACAGGAGGATCATGAATTCGATAGCGGCCAGTCGAAGACCCAGTGTGTATATGAAAGGTGAATGGGGCACACTAAATCTCTGTCAGGGTCATTAAGTCCTTCACGTTCCCAACGCAAATCAAACTTTCTGGGGATACTGAATCATTGGTAGTTCGGCATCTCATGGATGCAAGACCTTCCGTCTCAGGACGGATTTCCGTCTTGACAAAATTTCCGAGACGGAAAGAAATTCAATGACTTTCTTTTAATTTTTAATGAAAAAAGAAAAATTGAGTGTTTGAAAAATGTGCTTTAATATTACTGGACCGTTCCATAACCACGAATTTACATCGACATTCTCTCGGTTTTCCGCCATGTGCTTGTTTTGTTTGCAACGTGCTTTTGGAGGAGTGGCTTGTCGGCTCGCGCCGTTTGACTTTTTTTAGGTATAGCTTTGTTATTTCCAACTCATTGCATTGCAGACCGAGGAGTTACTCGCTATTCTCCCTGATTTTTCGAAGCAATCGGCTCTAATTGAAAATTTAGCCTTTTCTCATGCTATTTTCGATCATCCTTTCGTTTTTTTTCATTTGTGGGTTTTTTTTTGCAAACTTGACATGCATAAATGAAAATTATGTACGCTCTTAAAATGTCTTAAGAGTTGAATCTGCATCACCGATTGAGAGTGATTGCTGACAAGATGAAATATTTTCGCCACAGCAAAGAGCGTTCACATACCAGGTAAAACAGAAACTGTCAAGGATTTTGAAGATTTTAATGAAAATGGGAATTTTGGAAATAATCGGGGGGGGGGGGGGGATTTCAAGCTGGTTGGAAACACCGATGGGCAAACCGTTCCTGCATTTTTGACAAAGACTTGAGGAATCACTAAATTCTAATGTCATTGAATCGAACACTCGCTAGAATGGAAATATGGGTGGGGGGGGGGAGAGAGAAAGGAAAGGAGAAAAATAACGGCAGCACGAGTTTGCGAAAAAACGCTGCTCTTGCAAAGAGGGTAATCTGTCCGCAAATTAACCCATGATACTGAGGCCTTAAAACGTTGATATCTTGGACAATCTAAAGGGGAGGGGAGGGGGTACTCACGGGTTACAGTGAATATATCGAAAAACTGAATTGAAAATATTTTTTGAGCTAGGAGTGGTTTGATATTTCTCCACTGCAAACTCTTAAAAATTTAAAAGTCAAAAAGTTTTAGGCTGTCTCTAATGATGTAAAAGTGGGTTTTAAAAAAGAATCGAAGACTGGAGTCTTAAAAACACTAATTTAGGCAATCTTTGGTGAATTTATGAGAGATGGTTTTGGTGTTCTAACATGAACATGTTTTGTAGCTGATGTGTTAAAAACTATTTGAGGCTATACTTAAATGACTTAAGTTAAAGGGCATTTGCGACCCTCTCCCGAAAAGTGTTTGTAATTGGGGTCTTAAATCTTTTAGGCTGTCTTTGGCAATGTCAAGAGGGAGGGAGGTGGCTCTATTTAGGCGAAATTCCGAAACTGGAGTCTTAAAAGCGCAACTTTGGACCGTCTTGGGGTTCGGGGTTCTCCTTTCCCAAAAAATATTCAAAGCTGAAGTATTCAGAACTCAGCTTTAGGTAATCTTTGGAAGACTTAAGAAGAGGGAATTCGAAGGCTTTCTCTCTACGTTTTAGAATTTAAATTCTTAAATCTTCGGTGATGAAATGTGGAAACCGCAAATTTAAGTAAAATTTAGTGAACTTAGAGGAAAGAGTTCGGGGGGGGGTCTCTTTTCCCGAAGTATTGAAATGCTATTTTGGCTATTTTTGAGTGAGTTAAGAGTTAGGGAATTCAGGGGTCTTTCTCGAAACATTTTCGAAATTGAAGTCTTAAAACTGGGTTGTCTTTGGCGATGTGTGGAAGGGAGTTACTCTCTCAATAAAAAAATAAATCTTAAACAAAAACTTACACTGCGTTTAGTAAACACAATGAGAGGGGGAGGTGTATTCCGCACCCCCAGCCCGAAATATTTTAGTTTCTGAAATTTTAAGAGCTTTGTTTTGGGCTATCTTTGGATGACTTAAGGGGGAAGGGTGTAGGAAGATTTTTTCAAAAAGTTTCCAAAATTGAAGTATTAAAATTTTTAGGCGGTCATAAGTCATGTTTATAGGTAAGAGGGGTACTATTCCTACAAAACAATTTAGAAACTGAAGCCTTAGAAATTGAAATTTAGGACATTTGTGGTGAACTCAGAGGAAGGGGTTCGGGAGATCTCTTCCGAAAATTCTTTGATGCTGAAATATTTAAAGCGCCACTTTAGGCTATATTTGAGTGCCTTAAGAGGGATGTGATTCGGGAACCCTGCCTGGAGTTAGGATTCAGTTCCCCTATTTCTTTTTTTTAATTAATGAATGTTGGAAAGGGTACCTTGTTTAAAAAATATATCTACTTCACTGAAGCGATTTTTTATTGCTAATTTCACCACCTGCCATCTTATATAAGAATTCTTTTTCAAATGAAGACTGTGGGGGAATGGTGACAGTTCATTATCATTAGTCGGCCTTACTCTTCCCCCACCTTTCCTTCTTTTACAGTTTGTTGGCGCTACCTTGAGTAGACTTTCGAATCAGAACTGATTTATGTTGCAAAAGTGAAAATCTTATGTTCTAAGCGATTTTATTGCTACAACAAAAATGTTTAGGATCGGCAAAAAACTAATAATGGTGGGGTGCTGCAAACGCTTTTACCCCTTACATTATCCAACATCGTCTAAAATTGCGTTTTTGAAACTTCAATTTCGAAATATTGCCGAAGGAGGGTTCTTGAACTCCATCCCTTCAATACTGCATTCAAAAAGCGTATAAACGTTATGAAATTTAAATTACAATTTCGTCTTAAAATCTTCGATTTCGGGAAAGCCCATAGCGTCCCCTCCCCCCTCTTTCTTTAATATTTTTTGAAGGTTGCCCAATATTGTGATTTTGGGACTATCAGTTTGAAATAATTGATATAAGAGTCCCTGAACACCTCCTTTCCCTGAACTTTACCAAAATGGCCTACCACAGCGTTTTTTGGACTTCAATTTAAAAAAAATTTCTGGGGGAGAGCCCCCAGACCACCCCCCTTATTGCCGAATTTTAGATTTTTTGGAATTATGATGTCAAAACACTAAGGCTCAAAATTTAAATCAAACAGATTCCAAAACTGGCATTGTTAAAATCTACAACATTTATACATACGAATTTTTCCTTAAGACCGAATGCGGGCGGGGGGGGGGGGGGGGGGGGGGGGCTGAAAATATTTTCCGTCTTGAACACATCACCAAACTTGCACCCATGCGGGCATCTGGATAGATGGTGCTTCCATCCACTGTTTGCTGCCAGAGCTAAGGAGAACTGCCACTTCAGTGATGCTCTGTAAAACGGAAGCCGCATTAGTATGCCTTGAATCGCGTAGTATTTCTATTTGGCGCAGATACTCTAGTAGGCAGGACAAGGCAGGCTGCTTCATTCAAGTAGTGCCCTGCCTTGTTGACTGGCAGTAGTGTTGCCTGCCTTGTCCCTACCTTGAGCCACTTTATGGAAAATGGTCAGAGTAGTCTGACTGCGATAGGGAGGTCCTGAGTTCGAATCCCGGCTCGGGTATGGATGCACTTTCGCTCTCCTGTCCTTGTCCTTTCTTTGTGTGAATGTTTTGTTGGCTTGGGTGAATGGTTGCCTACCCTATAAACGGGTCCTTATGGCATGTGTGTACTGTGGAAGTTGGACTTCCACACCAAATTACGGTACAGTTGAAAAAGTGAAGCAGCGCACGCCAAATTGCCAGCCTAGCCGGCACACGACAACAACATCAACAACAACTCAAGTGGTTTTAGCAACAACAACTTCAGAATAAAAGATTAAAGGCAAAATTAAAACGTCTTACCTATTAAGTTGAATATGGGTGATGTAGTAAGCGCAGACAAGAAAGGAAACAAGGCTCAGCAAGCAGGCTGACAGCCACCACTTGCGAATGGGCAGTCGGTGGGAGAGACAACATTTCTGAACTGCATTGGAACCAAAACGTTTCACTTTGCGGAAAATGACTTCCACAACCATGCCTCCCCTCCGACACAGATCATACGTCCGTAAGAGCCCGGATGCTGGAAACGCCAGGAGACAACATGGACAGTTCTGGGTTGCAATAACACAATCTTAAGACTCAGTGTATATCTTTGCCAAAAGGTGAAATTGGGAAAGGTAAAAATGAAGATCACAAAACGTCAAAGTTTGTTTCGTTCATGATGTAAAATCAATCTCACTCAATAAAAAACGGCAATGATGATGATGGGTGATAATGCGAATAAAATTCTGGTTCAATCAAGGCAGGAAGATTTTTAGCAAAATTGGCTGACAGCATTGAACTTTTTACTGAACCTCAAACAGCAAGAAAAGTGAAAGGACTATATTAAGTAATCAAAGCTTTCAGAACGAGAAATCGATGCCATTTAGACTAGGGATCAAATAAAACTTAATTCTGATGAAAAAATTTAATAGAAATAATGCAAACCGTTAATTTTAACAAGTTTTTAAAATCTGACGTTTCTGATGAAGGACTAAATACCAATTTATAATTATTAACACTATGGACTTAGGAAAATAGCGATAAAAGAAATGGCGAGATAAGCAATCATTGATAATTAGGTTTTGTCCAAAACTGCAGATTTAATAATGGTTTTCAACTTGGATAGGTTCTTGATAGTTTTCAGCCGTGGGTAGCAATTTCCCATAGTTTACAGTCCTGTCTGCACATTACATGAAGAAAGCCACATCTGATAGAAGGAGCTCATAGTTCAAACTAGCAACCTGTTAAAAATCAATAAAATAAATTAGCTCATTGAATAACCAAAAAAAGAAGAAAAAAAAAGCACAGTATTTACATTTAAAAGCATGAATCATTCCAGACTTTATTTTAATGATGATTAATAATAAACAGAATCTTCATCAGACAGCCTATTTCACGGGGCGGGGGGTATATGAAATAATTCCAATTGAAGACAACTGGGTGCAAAGCATGCATTTAAAAACTTGAACAATGTTCACACAAAGGTGTATGAGTATGGTAAACGAGTTTTCATCGAGTACAGTGGACGCCAGTTAGTTGAATCAGTGTTTACTCGAACCAACCGCTTCAATGAATCTAACTGTCAAAAACAGAGCAAAATCCAGTTTTCTTTGAACTAGCCGCTTTATTGAATGAGCCATTTTATGGAATCAAAACTGTTTAGAAAAAACGTGATTCATATAAGCGGCGGCCACTGTATACTTCATTGGTCTCAGTATCATTATTTAGAGTAAGAGTGGGCGCTGCGAAGGAAGATGGAAGTTGTGGCCCCTACGATTGTGGTCAGCTTTCCAATCCTTTAATATGGCAATTTATATACATTCAAGGACTGTTTTCCCCCTCCTCCATAAGGTAAACTTTGGCTGCACCTGTCCTAAATGCTCTTTCGCTCGTACATAATAGCTTTAACTCAATTTACTTGTTTTCTCCAAATCGTTATAGATACTCGTAGCACTCGCAGTGAACAAGAAAAAATGATCGATTGCACCACCCCCTTTTGAACTATTGGCGCCAAACTAGAATCAGCTCTTGTACCCTCTAAGGCAAGGGTTGGCATTTAATTTTAGTTAGGGTCCCAAACACTTTTGAAATTTTTTATCGAAGTTCAGAAAAAAAAACCTCCCACATTCCTACACCAACTGTTAAAAACTAAACCAGTTTATAAATTACTTCTAAAATACTAGGAAAAGTAATAAAAGTTGGTCCTAAAGATATTATTGGATACAAAAAAATATTTTAAAATAAATGTAAAACTTCTTGGCGGTTCAGTTTTTGATCTGCGGCTCGTCAGTAACCGACTGCTGCTCTGAGGATTACATGTCGATCAATTCTTGTTTGATTCCATTCATTACTTATCGAGATACAGTACAGCGACTTATTAGAGATCTTTCACACTAAAAAAAAAAAAAAAGTAGAAAAAACAGCGATGATGAACTGTAAGTAGATAAACACACACATTTTAACAAACGAGCTGATGTGTGCATCAAATGACTTCCTTTTTACACCAATTTAATGTTATTTCCCCTTTATTGGAAAATTTAATGCGATTCAATAGTTAACTCTCTAAATATCACCAACAGTGGGCGCAAAAAACGATAGATAAGATCATTCACAGCCATATAACTCAACTACAACTACAAATTTAACCAGGCCTAGTTTCTTCACTACCACATACATTATGCATTGATGACAGCATATTTGAGTAACGATATAAATATTTCGTTCCTAACTTTGGATGATTTTTTGATAAAAATATGAACGAAGCATGGTTACAATGGATTTTACTTTTTGTTTTTGCGCCAACTTCAAAAATTATGTTTAAAAGTATTATCGATGGTGTTTAAAGAATAAAATTATTTTTCACTTTTTAGAGCAATTTTAAAGTCGGTTCTTTTTTTTTTTCAAAATTTTTTTATTTCATTCTTTTTAGTGTAAATGTAGATATTTCAGTAAAAGTAAGAAGTTACCTAGTAAGAAGTGCGGCTCTATATCACTGTATTGCTTTAGAAAAGCCTTTATTCAAAATTATCATTACAATTACTATTAATGTTACTGTTATATGGCACCAAACTTTTATAACAATGAGTTTCATATTGTAGCGTAGATGAAGATAGCGAAGACAATGTGAAAGCCAAATGAAGCGAATACTCGTTAGTCTCAACTCGAGATCTTTATTCAGAACCACGAATGAACGTTACTTCTCCTTATATACAACTTGAGAAAGTGCTGGAACTTTCCAGACTTGGAAAGATACAGAAATTAATAGAACATTCGAGAAAATACGGGAAACAGTAGAAACGAAATTTTAGTAAAATTCACTTTGTCCTAGTCGGGATTTGAACCCGGGTCGCTCGTGTGGGAGGCGATAATTCTACCACTGAGCCACCGTTATCCGCGGATGAAAAGTGCGAACTTCGCTACAATATCATTTAATAGGGAAATTGCATAAAAATTACTGTTTTTTGCCCATAACTTTTTTTCTAAAGAACAAATATGGTCAAACAAAGTAATGGGACCTAAGTTGAGCCATCCCCTATTTATTAAAAAAAGAATCATCAAAATCGGTTCACTAGGTGAGACGCTATGAGTGGACAAACAAAAAAAAAAAAAAAAAATACATACGGTATGAACTGATAACCGCCTCTTTTTTGAAGTCGGTTAAAAAAAATCCTCCAAATTTGTCGCCAAGTTGGCGACCAAAAGACTGGCAATATGTCGCCAAGTGTCAGCCAAATTATAACACCACTTGAGTTTGCATCGAAATTAACAATGATTCCCTCCCCCCCCCCCCCCAAAAAAAAAGGTGTGAAACACTCCCTTTGGAACATCCGAATGCAACCAAAAAAGGAGGTGCACAACTAGAGTCCACTAGGAGTCTACGTACCAAATTTCAACTTTCTAGGACATACCGTTCTTGAGTTATGCGACATACATACGCACATCCGCACATACATACATACATACATACATACATACGGATATCACGAGAAAAGTCGTTGTAATTAACTCGGGGAATGTCAAAATGAATACTTCGGGTGTCTATACGTTCTTAGGCACTTATCTGCGTGTGGTCAAGTTGAAAAAAAAAAAAAAAAAACTCAACATTAATTCGGGGGGGGGGGGGGCAGCAAAATGGAAATTAAGGCCGAATTTTGAGTGAAAATTTTTTCACGAATACAATACTTCCTTTTTTGTAAAAGGAAGTAAAAAAAAGTGCAAGATCTATTTTTAGACATTCTCTATTTATTTCTTCACTCTCCCAATGACATCAAACCTTCAACTACACTACTTACGAGCGTAAACCAGTGGCCGGACTAGTCTTGAAAAAATTATCCTTCTGTTCCTTACCTTTTTGATGTAACCTAGTTTGATCTGTTCCCAGTTGATCTGTATGCTCGCGTATGTGTGTAATAGATTTGCAATAGTGAGCGATCCTTGTTTAGTTTTTGCTTGCATTTTTTACATACACTGTTATTGTTTTACCTATCAAATGAATGCTAGTGTTATTGATCTTTTAAAGCCCTTGCATACTCTAGCAATAATTTTTGATATAGCACCTATTTTCACTGGATCACGTTTTAAGTAACTATACAATCATTTAAAAGCAAAAGACAATTTTTATCTTCTTTACTCCTAATTTTAAACCTTTTTCCGGATTATTCGCGTTTTTCTTTATCAGCGGTACCTGTGCAGCCCAATTCGGCGGATAATCTGGAGTGTATTGTATAGCAGTCAGAAGTAAAGAGAGAAAACCTTGGATTTTTCAACCACCTTTTGTTAGCTGCCAAATATTCTGCAAGTTTTGTAAGGAGTGACGGAAAACTGCGTGTTATGAGCCAAAAAGCCTTTAAATAAAATTTGCATTTTTGAAAGAAATTCTTATATCTTCGTAAATCTAGTGATATTTTCACGAAAGTACAAAAATTAATAGTAAGTAACCTTATATCTGAAATTTATAGATTATTTCCAGTTATTTACGATGGAAGAAGACTCATCAAAACCATTTTTTCTCTCAATTTGTTGCAGGTCCCCTAATTGCATGGGTGATTTTTTTTTTTTTTTTTTTGGAAATGACAAAAAGTTAGGGAACAATTTGGTCCCTTATTTCTCGAGAAATCCGCAAAAATGTGATTTTTTTTTAAGTGTCCCAATACTTTTGGTCTTGGTGATATAATGCAAAAAAAATAATGTAAAACATGCAGTCGAAAAACTTTTTACTGAGAAATGAGTAAAATAAGTTAACATGTTTTACAGTACAAATAAAGGTATTAAAGTTTAAAGCTCAGCAAACTGCTGTTTTCGAGGCTATTGAAAATTAGACTCGTCATCAGTGCATAAAAAAAGAATGGTTCATAAAGTACGAACTAATAACGGTCAAGTGAAAGAGAAATACAAGACTCAAAGGGGTAAATAAACAACGAGTGGCCGGAACAGGAAACGCTACGTCATAAGAACAAGGACATCTGTACTTAGGGAAAACGTAAAGCAAAAAATATTTCAAAGGAAATATTTCCAAATATTACAGAAAGGGGGGTGGGGAAAAGGCGACCTCAAAGGACGACTTTAAAGAAAAATAAATTGGGCAAGCAAAGGATTTGCAATTATTTTCGTTCGCAAATTTTCGCTGAATGAAATCTGTTGCAGATAAAAATGATTGTATTAAGTAAGCTGAACAGAAAAAAAAACACAAGATTGAAGAATTAGTAATCATAGATCACTTGTTTAGATAGTCAAGCAATCAAGTAAATGTGATGTAGCCATTTTTCAAAATAATTACAGAGTATCAATATTTTCCCCGCCTTAATCCGCTGTTACACCCATGGCAATAATGCGACACGCGATAAATTAAGACGATAAGCATACCAACGCAGTTTCAAAGTATTTATTTTTTCGAAAAAAAAAAGCAGCATGACAGATGGCTTCCGCAATAACACATGAGGATGAGCTTGAACGAATGGAAAAATAAGTTTTTCCCGTATTAATAAAACAAACATTGGCGAGAGGACGAGAGGGGGAAAAAAACGTAAATTTCTCGAACACGGAGAAAAAAACTCTTCAATTCTGCTCGTTATTATCATCACAATCCGATAACAATGATTGATAATACTTCAAAAACAGCAGTGGCGCATGTGTTTTTATCTTTTTATAACTCGGTGAAGATTTATTCACACGTTGCGCCATCTTTCGTCGATAATGGAGCAATGAAGTGCTGAAAGAAGAGAATACTTAACAGATACTTATGAGCAATTTACAATTCTCTTTATTTTTCTGAGCTGTAGAGAGTTGTTTAACACATAAGTAGAAGAAAAGCGGTGTGATATGCTGTACAACTATTCGACAAAAGGGAATAACAGATTACGTTTTCACGATTTTGTTTCACAAACTATTTGTCCAAAAGATTCATACGTTGCGCCATCTTTCGTCAATAATGAAGCAATGAAATGCTGAAAAATGAGTGTACTCATTTGACGCAGATTCACTAGCGCATCCAGGATTACCTTCTGGGGGGAGGGGGTCAAAGCAGTCCATACACGTGCATAAACTACCGCACTGGGATGGACAAAAGTGTTAAAACCAAGGCCTCTGAGGTTGCTGCGGCACGGATTTGATTGTACACGGTTTAAGACTTGGTGCCTTGAATTTGAGGTTTGCCGCTGAAAAGCAAAGGCACTATTTGGGAGCCCTAAAGCAGACTGTGATGTTCTGCAACGTGAAATCATTTGCCCAAAATTGTTCTGCAAGTACTTCTAGCATTGTACATGTAGAAACGTTATAAAATTTAGCTGATCGTGAAAACTATAAAATTCCCAAAATTTGAACAGGCTGTAAAACTTAAACCGTGCAAGATTCTCCAAATGCATAGAAAAAGCAATCTTATAAAGTTTTATTAAAATCCTAGTATGGGTCGTGTCAAACTACGTTTTTTTTTTTTTTTTGGTTAATTTTACATAGTATGAATGAGCAATATTAAAATAATGTTAATAAAGAAATGAATTACTAAAATAATATATCGCACGAGTCGATTTACGGCAGTATATAATAAAATACCTCAAAACTACTAAAATAATTGAAATATATTCAGGATGCAAAGGGATTGAAATTTCAATACAGACACGCAATTTTCGGCGAGAAACGGGTTTCAATGTTGGCATGTTTCTAAAATATACGTTTATGGCAGAAATTGTGGTGGATGTAGAGTGACTGGGGAAAAATAGGGAAAAAGAAACCAAAAATGCAAGAAAAATCAGAATTTTTTCAGATTTATAAGAAATATAGGATCGCCCTGAGGTCTGAAAAATTGTAACAAGGAGGAATACTTTACAAAACAAACATAAAAAGCTAAGATTCTAGTAAAATCCAGAAAAATCTAATCCGGTATGACAATTAAGGGCATAAAGCAGGTGCGGGCAGTCAAAAATGATTTTATGCAAAAATCTGTAGAATTTCTGCAAATTGTCTGTCTTAATATTGCACAAATTTTACAGATTTCTTTAAGTTCAAAGGAAATCTAGAGTTTCTGCAAATGACGCATTGAATTTCAACATTTTGAGCGAACTTTCCGCCGAATAAGTTTAACTTGCGAGAATTTAAGATTTTCTTCTAATTTAAAGAAATCTGCAGAAGTATATCTTTTTTTGGAAGATGTTTATAGAAAATCTGAAGTTTATGCAGAAATTCTACAGAAATCTGCAGTTTATGCAGAAACTGTACAGGTTTTTCTAGAATTTCTGCAGAAAATGTGAGTTTTCCTTTCTCTTGAACAGAATTGTTCTGCAGCTCAGGCATCTGTTCTGCGACGTACGTCGCATATTTAGTAGTATTCTGCTTTGGGGTTTGGGAGTTCACAACGGAATCTATACAAACGTTCGATAATGTCCTCATTGCCAAAATTTGATGTGGATTCATTGCTAAAGAGACTGCGTCTATTCGGTTGCAGTTCAATCCCGTCAAACTCGAAAGTACTCCAAGTGCAGGCGAAAGCGTAAATACCCTATTAAAGATTTTGCTTCACAGCGACACACAGTACCCACAGCTGGGGTATGTTATGGGGTGTTATCGTATACCAAACACAGTCAACCCTTATACAGATCCACAGCACTGTGTCAGCATAACGGTACGTTAATCTCACGCTTCAGTCACATGTGTTGGCACTCATGGCCGGGGCTCCCAGAAGCCTTTTTTACATGCTTTTCTTTAACTTCAGTCGTTGTACGTAACTTTTTAATTTCGCTTTTTCCTTCAGCTTGGAATGCTGAAAACATGTTTTCATGCATGTATATACAGAAAAAAAAAAGTTTGTTTGTTTGTCTAATCAGAGAACTTGGCGAAAAATTTTAAATGAAAATTAAATGTAAAAAATTTCACTTAACTCTGCAGAAACTTTTACAGCACTCAAATGTGTATTTTTCATGCATTATTTAACTGTAAATCTCTGATCACGCTTTGTCAACTTTACCGATTGACCTTTTCTTACTTTGTTTTCAGGTCCGATTCTTTTCTTTAAAGCATTTTATCAAGCACTTTACTATAGAATAGAATAAATTAACTAATTTAGAGACATTTCAAACCAATTTACAGCTACTGTGAGGAAAAAAATTCGAATTTCGAATAGTGTTTGTGGTTTTTTACGAATACCAGCCATTTTAAAGTAATAAACACAATATTAAGGAATAAATAAACAAAAATTAAAGCCAAATGACTTTTAAGGGTCAACACAATGCAAAAATAATAATAAAAAAAACGACGTATGATAATTTTAATTATGAATTTATACCAAAATATTTGAGTGTACGATGACTTTTAAGCGTATTATTTTTGTTTCTTCCTTTTTTGTCCCATTTCAAAAAGAAGATCCGTCAATATTTGAAAAAACTACAGGGTTTTATTTAGAATGACATAGGAGTGATGTGAAAAAATATTGGACTTCATATTCGAATTCAGTTTCGCGTTATTTTGGTTTTACTAAAAAAATTTCAAAGTGTACGAACACTTTTGGGAGCCACTGTATATGCTATAGTAAAGTGTGGCTCTTAATCACGGCAGACATTAATGAAATATTTATCTGAGTTATCAGGACATCCTTGGTGAATTCCTTTAAAATAGTAGCTGGAGCTAGTTTAAAATTTTAACTTTTGGAAGGAAAACTCTCTGCCAAGTATTTTTTTATTCCCGTTCATACATTTTTTTCTAGGAAGATATTAATTAGACATCTGAGAAATTACGGCATGAATAACGCTATCTTTCCCTGAATTTCCGCCTCTGAGTAGGAAATTGAAAATCAGTTAAATTGGATTTGATTTTAAATAATTTCTTGTAGACATTCTAGAACAGAGTCTCTCAACCAATGGTTCGGTGGAACGGCACTAGTCTGCAGAAAGCTCTGTTCTGTCCTCAGATTTTTATCTTTTCTCATTTAAATATTTTTTCCAGCCTAAATAATGATTTGTTCCACATTCTTTATCTTAAGCTATAATTTTTGGATACAGAATCTTTTATTTGGTTTTGAAGGTGATAAAAACATTGGAGTGGTTCACATTCATCGCTTTAAAAATCTCTCTCTCTCTCTCTCTTTTCTTTTATCGTCAAAGTAGAACAAATTCACATGACTTCCTTGCCAGATTGGGGGAAATTTCCCCATTTTGGGGAAATCTGGTGCTCTCTGGGGAAATTTTGGGGAAATGGGTTTTGAGGAGAATTCTTTGGGGAATTTTTTTTTCCTTGGGGAAAACCTGGGGAATTTTTTTTTTTTTTTTTCGTACTTAAATTCGCGTTTTGATATCTAGTAGTTATATTGCTTGTATCAAACAGCGTTGGTTTAGCTTTGCTCAACTTTATAGAATTCGCATTTCGCATTATGTGGAATTTTATGCTACGGAATTCGCATTAATAGTTCTGCGTGAGTAGCTGATACGTGAAACAGGCAAAAATAAGTGTGATGAAGAATGTTCTTAGATAAATATATATACAAAAATTATAGTTTAAATGTACATACAGAAGCAGAGTAAGTAAATGCAAGTAGAAAAAAAATATTTCGCTATTTCTTATCTCTCGGTCAGGCGCTAGTTTTTCTGACTAGTGGCACCCGCACGGCTTTGCCCGTAGTAGAAAAATTAAAAAGGTATTTTGGTTTCCCTCTATATTTACAAATAATGCATGATGAATTTCTCGCCAATTGGTTTGCCCACGTCACGGTTCCGCATTATGATAACTTGGTAATTTAGTCCTCCATCTTATGATAATTTTGCTCGGGAAAATGTTTTTAAAATTGGAATAGAAAAGGAACAAAATCGAATTTTCGAAAAATCGCTTAAAGGTGCACACCCCCATGCTACAAACAAATTCTTTGCCAAATTTCATGAAAATCGGTCGAACGGTCTAGATGCTATGCGCGTCGCAGAGATCCTGACAGAGAGAGAGATCCGGACAGATAGACTTTCAGCTCTATTATTTAAAAAAAAAAAAAAAGATAAAAGATTTTTTTAAAAAAAAAGCGAAAATGGGAAGAAAAAAAAGTTGGGGAATTTTATAAGAAAATTTGGTTATTTGGGGGAAAAAAATTTTTTTCAAGAGACAAAAATATCAGAGGAAGTCGTTTTATGAAAATATTAGTGGAAAAATAATTTTTGAATTTGGGGAATTTTGATAGAAAACATCGCTTTTTGGGGAAAAGTTGGTAGGGAATAGGACTCGACCGATGCATCGGCGCCGATGGTTCAACAATTTAGCCATCGGCATCAGCATCGGCGGCCGATGCTAACTTGCAGGAAACATCGGCCCATCGGCCTTAAAAAACATCAGAAAGCCGATGGAATTGGCCGATGTTTTTGAAAAATAAGGACCTTAGTTGTTTTACTTTTTAATACAAAGTAAAGGGAGTTATTGTTTTCATATCAAATTGTTTACTTAAATTTCAGTATGAATTTCTATTTTAGTCACCCCTGAAAGAGTTTTTAATACTGCATTCAGGTACCAAACATGTTAATTATTGCGTTGTTTCTTGCGGCTGGATGTACGTATGTATCTCTCATAAGTCATAACTCAAAAATGGTAAGCTGTAGAAGGCTAAATTTTCGCATATGGGGTGTGCGTACGTTCCAGTTGTGCACTTCCCTTTTTGTTTTCGATCGGGTGTTCTAAAAAGCCTATTTACTCATTTTTTGTGGCTATTAACTACTTATTTCAATGAAAAACTGATATAGCGTCTCAGACTGACGATCATTTGGTGATATATTGCCGAATTTGAAACAATGGAAACAAATATGAGATGGCGAAACCGGTTTTGTTTCACTTTGTTAGATTCCCGTTAAACCGGCGGTAATTTTTAATTTTTCGATATTTGCAACATTAATCACAGTAATGCAGTCTTTTCTGTATTGCTACAGCGGAGCTACAAGTTTGGGGCCCGTCGAAATACCTTTTTGGGGTCCTATTTCTCTATCACAGAAGTTCTAAAACAATTATCATGAGCATTTTTGTAACTTCTACGGTGACCCTATGGTTATGGACCTCTCGCGCAATTGCAACATTTGCTAAATTTTAAATCCGCCACTGCACGTCAAAACAAACTCGGGTGCAAGTTTTAAAAGGGTTTTTCTGCTCAATGTTTATGATTGTTTTGAACTCTATTTTTATGACTATTTTTTGTATTTCCGAGAACACTTGCGAGCTCCTCCTCTCACTCCCTCAATTTCTGAAATTAAACTCTAGTTGTACTTCTTAGTTGTTTAAAACTAACACCATTCATAAAATTAGAGATTTTTTTTTTTTTTTTCAAGCTTTATCTATTGTTTAGGAAGAATTTAGAGCATTAATGTAAGAAATTGATTAAAGACGTTTTGAATAGTGACATAATTCGGAAATCAAAGGGACTTTTGAATTTTTTCTTCGGAAATGCTGAAGTAGATTCAGGAACTCTTCCGAGGCTTTGGTGGTAGGGGTTCTGTACTAATAAAATGATCTTTCCTATCCCTGACAATCTTATCAATTTATTTCTGTTAGATTTTTTTGAGCAATCGCGATTGCTTATTGTTCTCATTTGATTGTCCTTGACGTTAGGCTGATTTTATTTCCCCCTCCCCCGCCTCCCTCTGCCGTACTCCCGCCCATCGTCCTCCGCAGGCGCGGCTCCTTCGGTCCTGAGCAATGTCCCTCGAAATCCGCTTCTCCTGGTCGGTGGCATCCATGTCCTACACACGCTCATATACACACATACACACACACACGCGCGCGCCTATATCCATACACAAGTCTATGCACACACAAGCTTACACATGCACAAGCAAATACACACACACACA
>NW_026558092.1:18439-39258 GCF_026930045.1 Uloborus diversus | reverse complement strand
TGCAGTTTCGTGCTTTTTAGCACTCATCAGCCCGGGATAGGAATCACATGACGCTGGAGGTGAAAAACCTCTTAAGGGAGCCAAGAGAGCCAAACAAACTGGTAGCTAATGCAGAATTAGCAAACCTGATGAGCGACCGCAGGCAATGGTGCGGTTCAACTCAAAGATTGATGTCAAAGCATGGTATTTTGTAGTAAGTTACCGCCCTAAAGCCAGGGCTAAGGCAGAAATACTTAAAATACACCACCAGCTCAGTTATTCCATCCGAGGACTGCAGTTTCTTGCTTTTTTAGCACTCATCAGCCCGGAATAGGAATCCGGGCTGATGAGTGCTAAAGATTGATGGCAAAACTTGCTTTGCCATCAATCTTTGAGTTGAACCGCACCATTGCTGCGGTCACTCATCTGGTTTGCTAATTCTACATTAGCTACCAGTTTGTTTGGCTCTCTTGGCTCCCTTAAGAGGTTTTTTCCCTCCAGCTCATGTGATTCCTATTCCAGGCTGATGAGTGCTGAAAAGCACGAAACTGCCGTCCTCGGTTAGAATAACTGAGCTGGCGGTATATTTTAAGTATTTCTGCCCTGGTATATCCTAGCCCTGGCTTTAGGGCGGTAACTTACTACAAAATGATTCAGTAGTTTTAATTTGTCAGAATGAAAGGTGTTAATGGACTAAGAGCTTTTCCACGGAAAGCAGGGCGAGGGTTCACTGTTTTTTAAGCCATGGAAATCTCAGGCTAACCTGGAAATGAGAAAAAATGACTAGTTTAGTAGTGTGGGGCCGATTTTGACCTTCTGCCCCACATGCCTGGAAAGGGATATCTATCCCCTGAACCTTCATTCCGCTACAAATAGCCTCCCTCGCATTTTTAAACGTCTTTTAGGTTAAGAAGAGTTGACCTTTTTGTCGCGGCGCGGCGGTACATTTTTCCCGTGCAGGAAATAAGTTCCGACCCCCCGAGCAGTTGCATCTCATAAAATAGAGAGTTTGAAATAAACACATTTTGGCGGGAAAGTTTCCCTCCGCTTGTTTTGAGTACGCGACACTTGGAATTTTCTGTGACACCCGCAGTGGGTCAAAAGGGGGTTAGCTTCTTTCGGACAATTTCAAACATTTCCCCCCTTTCCGAGTCATAGCTGTAGGATATAACTTCTGAAGTTCTGACATTTTCGAGCCCATAAAATAGAAGACTTGGGAATAACAAAATTCCATTCTGACACTTTGCGACACTCCGTACCCCATAAAGCATAGGGTTTTCCTGGAAGCTGGATCTCCAGATGTTGAACTATGATCCCCAGAGAATGTGCCCCGATCAGGGAACTTTATCCCCCAGTATAAAACAAGGAGTTAAGATTTTTCGGGGAGAAGAGATAGTCTTGAAGGTAGAGGAGACGATCTTTCGAGAGCTCGGCGTTTCTCCGAGACGTTTGTCCGGAGTGATGATAGAAACGCGCTGCGCCTTTGGATGACTTAATGGAGAAAGGACCGAAATCTTGGTACGTACAATACTAGCTCCCACTTCCCACAACTTAATTTAAACCAGTAGATTAAAGTTTAATTCCTTTGGAGAGCAGAATCATGATGTACTTAATTATTGAAATCTTTAATGTTTTGAATATAAATATTTAACTCCTAACTAAATATCTAAGCTTAGTTTAGAACTGTATATGTACTATTTTATTTAATAAACTTTCATGGTGCAAAAATGAATCCAACTATTATTCCTACAGTCCAAAAGTCCACCAAATCATAACACAACGCATTGTACGAACTCCACTATGGGGTTTACGGCCCAGCAGTAAATGATGCCGTGACCGTTCCGAACGGTTATTGACGACGCGAAATTTATGTTAGTGAACGGCAACAGTAAATGATGCCATGCAAATTTGAATGTTTATTGATTACGCGATTTTTAATTTAGTCAAAGGCAACATTAAATGATACCGTGACTTTTTCTATTTTGCTAGAGAAATTACTTTGTTTGCATTCATTATAGTTGGATTCATCTTATCACTTTATACTTGTAATATTATATCACTTTTAAATAAGACTCAATTATTTTCTCGGATTTTAAATGGTGGTCTATTTCTTTACGTAGTCATGTCTAAAAACAATTTAAGGCTCTTGAAATTTTTTTTGTTTGAATTTATACTTGCTGATTTTTTTTGTGAAATGAAATTATTACTTATTGCTTTAATTTTTCTCTATTATGACGGATCGATATTGAAAATGTATTTTATTTGTGTTCTTTTGAGAAAATTTATTGCGTTATTATTTGTTTATTGAAATATTTTGCCAAGAAAAAAAAAATTGTAATCATGCAAAATACAAACTCCGAAAATCCTCCCGCTGGTGCTAATTCCCTCCCCATTATTTCAAAACTAGCCACCTTTCAGTCCCTTATCCCACAATTCGATAACTCTTCTGCTGTCACACCCCGATATTTTGTACAATTAGTTGATAGTCTTACCACCGCATCCAATTGTTCCGATGAAGAGAAATTGTTTGTTATAAAATCACGAATCCGAGGTGACGCATTAAACCACTTGATAAACTGCCCGGATCTATCTTCTGAGCTTAATTATGATAATTTCAAAACTAAATTCTTAGATTTTTTTTGAAATTAAATCCAGTTTAACATCACGACAACAGCTATTTTCATCGTGTAAAATGTACGAAAAGGAGCCAGCTAAAGCACTTTGCTGCTAGGGTAGCAACCGCCACATTGAAATTTTTTGGCGACATCGCGTTAGAAAACGATGACGTTAAGAAAATTTATAATAACACAAAATTGTCCAAATTCATTGACGGCTTACGCCCAGAATTCAAACAATCAGTCTTAATGAAAAATCCCACGGAATTCCAGGAAGCGGTCGACTTCGTGGAATTACTACAGTTGAACAGAATTGAAAATGAACACGCAGTAAATAACACAAAAACTCAGACAACAACCTCGCCGACTAACAGCGATTTTGCTACCATCCTGTCCGAACATGCGCGTGCCACGCACGAAATGATCTCATCCTTAACTAAAGATATCCAGGATTTAAAAATCTCTTCAAACTTTCGTGAATATCGAAATCAATATCAACCCAGAACAAATAACTTTAGAACTCCACCTAATTATAGGCAAAATTTTTCAGGCAATTACAGATCAGAAAATACACACGGGCAAAATAAATCCCGAAACTTCAGACCTCCACCCACATACGAACAAAACTATGCGCGACATTGCGAAATTTGCAATAGGGACGAATCATTACACTAGCGAATGTTATTTCCGAAATCGCACAAGAAATGACATCCCCGTCCTCCCCCCGCAGAATCAGTTCTCCAGCAGATCCCCTTACAACAACTCTTATCTCCCGCGCCAAAGTTTCCATCCTCACTTTCAGTCCCAGACCGAGAATAACAGAGATCAGCAGTGCGCTTTTCCTCCATTTCACCCCTCTACAAATCATCGTCCTTTAAACTAGAGAGGGGGGCTCGCAGGAACAAGAGAAAAAAACGAAACGGTTAGCGATCCCCAAACCGAGAAATATAAGCGCGTTTCCATGCGTCTTGAATACCCAGAAAATTGACCCAAATATTTCAAATTTTTATTTACCCGTATTACTAATGAAATTTGCAGGCCTCGACACTGTTTGTCTTGCCGAGAGTGGGGCTAGTGTCAGCCTCCTGGATGATTTCGTGTACAAGAAAATTAAAAATGATCCTTTAATTAAACCTGTTAGTAAGGACATTTTGATAAAAACCATTTCAGGCGAATCTTTAAAATTTGAGTGTTGTGTTTCCGTACCAATAACAATAGGTGATAAGCATTTTCGACACAATTTTTTTGTTACAAAAAATTTTCCGTCCCAATACAGGGCTATTTTGGGCTATGATTTTCTAAAATTACACAGATTTCACCTTAATTTTCACAATGACACGCTTGCATCCAATACTGTTTCAACGAGACTTTATGATGCTAATTCCACTTCATTTAATAATTTGCCTTCGTCCACAGCCACTCTCAGGAAAAAGCACACGCTGCAACCACATGAAACCAAAATTATTGATTTATCTGTCGATATCCCCGCTAAAGTAGGAGACGACATTTTGTTAACTCCAATTTTACGTAATCCGTTTTTAGAGTTACATTCAGCGGTTGCGAAAATTTCAAAGGATAAAACTGTTTCGGTTGTTATTTCAAACCTTTCTTCGGAGGAAATATCCCTCAACAAAAATACAAAAATGGCAAACATTAATTCGGACATTGAAATACGGGATATGGAAAAAATTAAACAACTAAGGAAGGATGAGTTTAAGGAATCGGATTTTAATTTATCGCATTTAGATAACGAAACAAAAACCAAACTTCTCCAACTGCTGTACAAATATGCAGATATTTTTAGTACCAGAATCTACACTATGGGCAGATCAAATATAGAAACTCCAAATCTACACGTAGACCCATGCAAATTACCTTCCACACGCCCTTATTCCGTACCCGAATCTCTTCGATCGGAATTAAAACGGCAGTTGAATGAATTAGAAGAATGTGGGGTAATTGAACGTTCATCTTCTCATATAAGTTTCCCACTGATAATGATAAAGAAAAAAAATGAGAGTAATGACCCTGCAAAACAAAAATGGCGATTGGTTGTAGATTTTAGGGAACTGAACAAAAATTTGCGATACCAAAAACATAATTTACCTCTTATTCACACACTTTTGGAAAATTTGAAAGGTTCACAACTATACACATCACTCGATCTCTCAAACAGTTTTTGGCAAATACCTTTAAAACCCGAAGATAGGGACATGACTTCTTTTAGCACAATTTATGGCACATATCGTCATCGCTCTCTACCGCAAGGTATTAATGCCGCACCAGAAATTTTCCAAAGCTATTCCGACAAATTACTATCTCCAATTTCTGACCTCAATATTGCTAATTACATTGATGATTTTTGCTTAGGCGCCGATTCTGTTGATCAAATGCTTTTCAAATTAGATAAATTGTTCTCCCGACTTCGAGAATTCGGATTGACCCTTAATCCTCAAAAATGTCAGTGGATTTTACCTTCCATCAAATTTTTGGGACATCAACTGGACCAATATAGCATTTCCCCAACCGATGAAAATCTACGGAAAATACAAGATTTTCCTGTTCCAAACACTGTTCGCAAAGTACGCAGATGGATTGGATTAGTAAATTATTATCGGAAATTCATTCCACATTTTAGTGCTCTTACAGCTCCTTTAACTAATTTAATTCGAAAAGGATCCAAACTGAAATGGACTGAAGAAGCACAATCCGCCTTTGACAAATTAAAATTAAAATTGTCACAACCACCAATTTTGATTCACCCTGACTACAGCAAAACTTTCGTGCTTTCTACTGATGCGTCGGATAACTGCATATCTGCCATGCTAGGTCAGAGAGATAATAGTAACATCATCCACCCGATAGCATATTTTTCTCGTAAACTTACGCCTGCTCAACAGAAGTATCCCATTTTTGAAAAAGAATTCTTCGCTGTCAAAGAATCAGTTAAATCATTCAAGTACTACCTTTTCGGCCGTCCATTTATAATACGCTGCGACAATGAATCAGTTACAAAAGTCTCTAAATTAGAATCACCTGGTAACCGCGTTACACGTTGGCTTCTATATCTGTCAGAATTTATCTACCGCTTTGAACCCATTAAAGGAATAGAGAATCAAGTGGCAGATATATTCTCCCGAGACTTTCATGTTAATAGTGTCTCCGTTGATTTCCCTACTAAAGAGCAAATTTCAATTGCTCAACGAGCTGATCAAGACCTTGCCCCCATTTTTGAAAAGCTAGAAAAAGGAGAGCTAGTAGATAAATATTTCATTCAAGACAAGACACTAATGCACATTAGACACATTCCACGGTCAGGTAATCAAACCCAAACCAACCAAATAGTAATTCCAGCAATATATAAGCCGCACGTTTTGTCCGTCGCCCATGGCCCCCATTTCGCACATAAAAAGACTTATGCTCGTCTACAGGATAAATTTTTTTGGAAAGGCATGAATACAGACTGCGAACATTTTGTACAAACTTGTAAAGAGTGTTTTCCATTTAAATCCCCAGCTCGCTACCCTCCCGTCCCTTTAGAAAGAGGTAAAACTTGTTCTCGCGTAATGGAATATGTCTCTTGTGATTTTTTAGGCCCGTTTGCAAGGACAAGGAAAGGCAATATTTATATTGTAACATTCTTAGACCACTTCACTAAATTTGTTAAATTATATGCCGTACCCGACCAACTTGCAACAACAACAGCGGAGAAATTTTTAGATTTTGCCTGTTTGTTTGGTTTTCCCCAATTTTTTCTCACCGATAAGGGCCCTAATTTCACCAGTGATCTTTTCAAAAATATCTGCTCCCGATTAGGAGTAACTAAACTGTTCACAACCGCGCAACACCCCTGCCAGTAACGGAATGACAGAAGTCCTGAATAAAAATCTCAAAAAAACACTAAGCATTCTTTCCTGGGAAAATTCCCAATGGGACGACTATATAAACTATTATGAGCTTGCATACAATTCTAGCTATCACAGTGTCACAAAGGAGAAACCCAGCTTCCTGTTGTTAGGATACGATCTAGATTTTCCCAGCTTTGTCTTTGATACCCCAGGGAGACCCTCCTATGCATCTTACGAAGATTTTGTCGCTAATAAGACCCGAAACCTCCAACTAGCATTCTCTAAAGTTTCCCAAAATCTTACTTCCGCCGCTGAGACGCAGGAAAATTACAGACTGAAATTTGCAAAATCACGCGAATTTTATCCAGGGCAATTGGTGTACCTTTATTCAAAAGACCTTGATCGAAAACAAAGCACGCCTAAACGCCGAAACTACTCAGGGCCTTTTCGCATACAAATAAAACATAACGCCGTCAATTACACCATACTCGACCCGAACAACGTCAGATCAAAGCCCCAAAAAGTACATGTCGATAGACTTATACCTTACGTAGACCGAAGACCAGAATTGGAATATCTAAAACAGGTCATGCCGGAAGACCAACAAACAATGCCTAATGCAAATACAAATTTTGAAAAATCGCGTGCAATTTTTGAAGACGAAGAAAATAATGATGAAAATGTTCCGCTAGCTGTTTTACTTCAACTTTGGAATCAAACGTCTTCAAAAGAAATTCCTTTACGATCCGAAAGTTCAGAAAGCGGCTCCTTTTCCGACAGCACAGAAATTTCTGACCTCCCCCACCCCCAAGCGAGAGTCGAATCGGAACCCCTCCAGCAAACGCATAGGTACTATCTGCGATCAGCTGTTCGGGAGAGCACTGACCCCGCGTAGCTAAGAAACGAAAGCTCCTATTACGCATCTTTTCTCTCGAAAAAAAAGGAAAGAAAAAAAATCTAATTCAAATGAGAACGAAAAAAAAAAAAAAAAAGAAAATAAAAGAAAATTTGAGAGAAAAAAAATTCTGGGATTTTTTTTATAAAAGAGGTTAATAAGAGAATAAAACAAATTATGGGTAAATGAATGTATAGAGAAAAAAAAAAGGAAAATGAATGAAAAAAAAAGAGAATAAAGAGTAGGAAAGTATGCAAATAAGGTGGAAAAAAAGAGGTTAGAAAGGAATTCGAACAAAAAAGTTAATAATGTGTAGGAAAAGTATAGGAATACAGAAAATCTGAGTGTAATAGGAACGAAAAGAAAAGGAATAAGAAACGATCTGAAAGTGTTAGGAATAAGACGAAGGAAAGCTATAGGAATAAAGAATAGATAAAAGAGGTAATGAATTGAAGGAAAAAAAAAGTTTATACAGTATGAGAAATGTAGGAATAAGGAAAGAATCAGAAAAATTATAGAAGTTAAGTGTAGGAAAAGTATTGAGATAAAGGAAGGAAGAGAAAGGGTTTATAAATAAATAAACTTTCAAAAAAATAAAGAGAGAAAGAATCTTTAAAAAAAAAAAAGAAAAGATTGACATGAAGGAGAGAATAAAAAAGAAAAGGAATAGGACAGTTAAAAAGTACAGGAAACTGTGAAGATAAATAATGAATAGGATTGTGAAAGGAGTAAAACGTAGAAAAAATTAACGAGAAAAAAGGACAGAGGAATGCAAGCAAATAAGGGAACCTTAAAAAGAAAGGTATAGCCACAAAGAAAATGGGAAAATATGACGATCATTCTAGATGTCGTCCAATTTATTTTTCCCTTTGTGTTTTCCCCACCCTTCATTCTTTCCTCCCCCCCCCCCCCGTTAAGTTTCTGAATTATTCGGCTGTGTTGTTAACCAAAAACTGATCACTTTTGGTATGTTGTTAATTGCCTCATATTTTCGGTAACGTTCTTTCATTGAAGTTTTGTTTACTTTTTTTAAATATATTTATTCTGCGTATCACAAAGTTTTGTGGGGCTTAGCAGAAAAATTTAAGGAAAGGAGAAAAAAAAATGAATTTTTTTTTTTCTTTCCCTTATTAGTTAATTTTATGTTACTCCGACATTTCCCTTCCCTCCTATCACTTTGTAGTTTTCCTCTGAACTTGAACAGTCATAACTGTGCTATGAAAAAAAAAGGAAAGAAAAAAAAGATAAGGCTCTTAGAGGTATAGACACCACGTACAATTTTTTTTCCTACATTTGTTTCTTTACGTTTAAAATTTCTGTTCTCCAAATATAGATATTATGCAGAATGATAAAAGAACCAAAAATATTATAGTCTAATATTTTGATATTTTATGAATTTATATGGAATTATAATTTAAAATTTTCTAGAAACTAGAAATTTTATTTAATTACTTTTATGTGTTTTGGGAGCTATTGGTATTTGTATGTATCAATGTTTTCTGTGTCCCTGAAGTATTTTATTTGGTTTTCCGTCGACGACGCCAAGCATTTCAGTCATTATGCTGTTTATAAGCTGGTGGCTATAGAAAGCCACTTATGAGACACAAATTGCGTACATGATTTGACGTCACTACAAAAGGAAAATTGAACCGCTACAGAGACTTTCCAACAAATTTTAATGGCTCCAACTTTCAAAGAAATCGTTGCAAGATTCCATTTGATATCTGTGCATCTGCAAAGTCAGCGCCTCTACAACGAGCAACGCATTTCTCGTGAAACTGGAAAGAAAATCATGACAGCGAATCGCCATTCCCGCATCATGACGTCCATTTTACCAGCCTCAACTCATATGCGGGAGTAAACAGCAAAGCGGCAATCCTGGGACATATCAAGTCAAAGACGGCTGCTGAAGGACCCCTCGTTCTTCTAGGAATCCCGAGTTCTCCTCATCGCTGCCATCCCCCCAGGGTCCCTTCACTGGAGAAAGGGAAACCGAAACTAACTCGCTGAGTTCTTCGCGCTCGTGTGTTCTGCGTTTTATGACATCTACATGAGCCTGAACTGCTCAAACCCAATATCTTGTTTGGTGGTTTCTGAACGTGAACCAGAGCATATCAAGATGCGCGAATTTCGAGTCTCCAATATTTCCGTTTATGACTCTGTGCCGTTTACTACAATCCTCCGCGTGTGCCATTCCATAAAATATTATGCTCTTGTAAGTTCACTTATCAAGATGAAGGATATCAGAATCTACAACATATAGTGTTATTTAATTGTTCGTCAACATGGAGGAGAAACTGCGATTTTTCCACAATGCAAAAGAAAAAAAAAATGTTTTCCACGTATGCAACGTAACGTTGTGTGTGTTTCACAATACAAAGGAAAACAGTGCTGTTTACATAAACATAAAGAGAAAAGTGCTTTACGTGTCGGATATTCGAAGCAAAGTGCGTATTGTGTGTATACGTGAGAAATACGTTTTCTCACTTCACGAGATACAAAGTTCTCTCACGAACTAGTTCCTACAAATACGGTGTTATGTGTGCGTGCCTTTAATTAATATGGAAAAAAAACTATAACCTTTTATTAACCTTCAGAGACTATGTTCACTCCATACACTTTACAGGAAGTGTAAAACAAACTCTGTGGTGTGTGTGCCTATCAACATAGAAAAAAAAACTATTACATCTTTTCTTCACTTACAAATTTTTTTCTGTACATGTACTCTTTCTGCAATTAAAAAAAAAAAAAAAAAAACTTTAAATTTTTTTTCTTGTGATATGTGAATATCAGTCGATTACGGACATCCAGAAGAAACCAACGTGATTAAGATCCCAAATGTATTCTATACATGTATTAATGCATATTTCAGATTACATGCAAGATTTTTTTTTTAATTATGGCTAAATTTGATGAAAATTTGAATGTATGATACGTCGCTCTTGTTATGATTATTATTCCATTACAATTCACTGTATATTTTATTTTATTTTTTTTTTACATTACTGTAGTTTGTGTATATATGTTACCAAAGAGAGAAAAAAATACTTCACTCATTCTAACATTTTTTTTTTTCTTTTCTCTGGTTTACACTTTGAACTTGAAATTTTTTTGAAAAATTATATTTTATGCATATTTATTCAATTAATAAGTTTACCTTTACATCTGCTCTCCAGTTTTTCTTTTCCCGGAGGAGGGGCAGGATTGTGGGGCCGATTTTGACCTTCTGCCCCACATGCCTGGAAAGGGATATCTATCCCCTGAACCTTCATTCCGCTACAAATAGCCTCCCTCGCATTTTTAAACGTCTTTTAGGTTAAGAAGAGTTGACCTTTTTGTCGCGGCGCGGCGGTACATTTTTCCCGTGCAGGAAATAAGTTCAGACCCCCGAGCAGTTGCATCTCATAAAATAGAGAGTTTGAAATAAACACATTTTGGCGGGAAAGTTTCCCTCCGCTTGTTTTGAGTAAGCGACACTTGGAATTTTCTGTGACACCCGCAGTGGGTCAAAAGGGGGTTAGCTTCTTTTGGACAATTTCAAACATTTCCCCCCTTTCCGAGTCATAGCTGTAGGATATAACTTCTGAAGTTCTGACATTTTCGAGCCCATAAAATAGAAGACTTGGGAATAACAAAATTCCATTCTGACACTTTGCGACACTCCGTACCCCATAAAGCATAGGGTTTTCCTGGAAGCTGGATCTCCAGATGTTGAACTATGATCCCCAGAGAATGTGCCCCGATCAGGGAACTTTATCCCCCAGTATAAAACAAGGAGTTAAGATTTTTCGGGGAGAAGAGATAGTCTTGAAGGTAGAGGAGACGATCTTTCGAGAGCTCGGCGTTTCTCCGAGACGTTTGTCCGGAGTGATGATAGAAACGCGCTGCGCCTTTGGATGACTTAATGGAGAAAGGACCGAAATCTTGGTACGTACAATACTAGCTCCCACTTCCCACAACTTAATTTAAACCAGTAGATTAAAGTTTAATTCCTTTGGAGAGCAGAATCATGATGTACTTAATTATTGAAATCTTTAATGTTTTGAATATAAATATTTAACTCCTAACTAAATATCTAAGCTTAGTTTAGAACTGTATATGTACTATTTTATTTAATAAACTTTCATGGTGCAAAAATGAATCCAACTATTATTCCTACAGTCCAAAAGTCCACCAAATCATAACACAACGCATTGTACGAACTCCACTATGGGGTTTACGGCCCAGCAGTAGGATTGTGGGCACTTGTAACAGCTTATTGGAAGAGGTTGTAATGAGCAAGGGGGGTGGATACTGGATAGCTATAAGAGCGCCATAGATCATCATTAAGGATTAATTCATCGCTAAAAAGACGAATGGGCAGGGCCTGATTAGCGCACGGTCCGGCGGGTCCGCGGACCTTGGCACCACAAATTTAGGGGCACTAAAATAGCCTAAATTAACTTACTTCCTTTTTTTTCTGTTAAAGTGAACGTTCCTTTTCAGCTTTGAAAAGAAATCAAAAATGGTTTGAGAAGCTGCGTTTCTCAGGATAATTTACAGGCGTTTTTCTTATTGACCATTGAAAATTCTGTGACATCAAAATTAGATTTCGATGATGTGATCGACACATTTGCTTCTGTTAAAGCCAGAAAGAAGCCTTTTTAAAGCTTAATGTCAGAATTAGTTTTTTTTTTGCTATTTTTGCAGTTTTAAATTGTTTTTTAATTCATTTTCACCTTAAGGTAAGGCAATTTATGATTAGTGTGGTGACTATCAAGTGTTTGGTATTCAAATCCCAAGTTTCTGTAGTTATGTGTAGGTTTCTAGTGTATTAGGTTTCTAGTATAAAACATTGACTTTGAAATTGTGCTGATTTTCTTATGGGGGGGGGGGGGGGCACCAATTTTTACTCAGGACCTGGGCACCAGTTTGTCTTGATCGGACCCTGCGAATGGGCGTATCTCAAAAGAAAATCAAAAAATGAGTTAGGACCACCACAAAAATGTCCAAAGTCGATTTTATAACGTGACCAATAGGCGTATCTCTAGAATAAATAGTAAAACACTTACAGTCCCTCACACTGGTGGCGGTTCTCAAGCGATACAGTAAACTGGAAATCTTTATATCGGTTTTCTGCAAAATGGCTTAAAAGTGAGATACGCCCATTCGTCCTTTTAGCGACGAATTAATGGACTAGGACCAGCCTAGCTGGGCCCAAATCCTTCTGCTAGTCGTCTCGTTACATTTGTATACGATTTTCATTGCATGAAATATGCGTGCAGAGAATAGACGTGAAATATTTCCGGGTCAGAAACAAGATTTTAAAATCTACTTCTAATTCTTTTCTGAAACCAGGGTTGCCAGATTTAAGAACAGTAAATACGGACAGGCTTCTAGGAGTAAAAGCAAGGGGGGGGGGGATTTTTTAAGGTTGAGGGCAATTACTGGATATGGTGTATTTTTAAAGGGTGCTTTCCGGGGGGGACGTAGAAGGTTTCTTCATGAAAAATCTGAGGATTTCAATCGTATCAAAGCATTAAACTTTACAAAATGTCACCGATCAAAGTAGAAAAATCGTTTTCACTGCGATTGCCGACGCATGCGCAGGGGTATATTTCCAACATTAGTCAATGAGCAAAGAGGAAGTAATCATTGGTATGCCGCTCATGCCAAAACAAAAACCAAATTGAAACGAAAATATTTTTTGCGTTTGCTGCCACATGATTTTCTTTTTGCTCTTTTTTCACATTTTTTGCTTTACTGAATTTTTTCCCCTTAAAATAATGCTTCGTTTTGTTAAATATTGTAATAAGCTAGAATACGGGACTTTAGCCGTCCCGTATGGAAGTTCCCCGGGACGAGGGACAATTTTTCAAAATACGGGACTGTCCTTTGAAATCCGGGAGGTCTGGCAACCCTGTCTGAAACTCATGAAATTATGGATAAGAAAAGTTTTTTTTTTCTTCTTTTATGCACGTCTCAGAAGTAGACAGGAACAGTTTATCCCGAATGTAAACAAAATGCAGTAAAATCGAGTAACTGCAAATTATATTCCAGAAAAATGTTTGGGGTCTAAAAATTGCTTCCAAAAAATAAAATAAAGAAATAAATATATACAAAAATTCGCATCTTACTAATTTGTTATAAGCTTGTTAAGAAATGTTTTTATTCTTTGTTACGGAAAAAAGGGGGGAAGAAAATGAGCAAGGGCGCGTCAGTTTTTTGTTTTCAGTAAATTTATTGCATTGCTAAAATGTTTGAATTTTTTTAAAAAAAATTAGCAATTGAGAATTATCTTTAAAACGAACCTAAGTATTGCCAACTTCAGCGCTGCTCGGCCAACCATAGCACTGCTTCCGGGGATGATGCCTTAATTTGAGAAATCGTTATGATAACTAGACTACCACGAAAAAAACAGACTTCGACTTTTATGCGAGAAATATATTGTTACAAATTCTGTAAATAGTAATTATTTTTATGAATAATTTGTCGTAATCTAGCTAAATTACGCGTTTACTAAATTTTTTTTCATCTAAAATTATTGTAGCAACGTAACCTGTAAATAGTTTCTTGTAATGAATATACAGCCCCCGTACATTCGGCCGAAGTGTACGGTCCCCTCATTTCTGAATGATAAAATTTGTGAATGGAAAGAAATAAAATAACGGTCTACGATTTTCGGGAGTCTTTTGGAATATTTGAGAGTTCTCTTTCGATGTCTATAAAAAGCGTTCCGCATGATAAAAAGTCAGTCTCGAGTTAGTTTTTGCTTGTGAATCGTTGTAGCGGTACGCTGGAGGGCATGTATTGCTCTGTCTTGTGAAGCCTTTCGAGCTGCATTTTTGCGTATTTGAATGTAAATACGTGTGTAACCGTTGAGTTTACGGTGTTGATTGATATTTGCTTAATTGCTGATGATTAATTTAGTAGTTGTTAACGATCTTTCCTGTACATAGTGTAAATAATGCTCATGTGTTTTTCTCAAGAACTGTGTCGTACTTTCAAGAAATTTGAAGCTGCACCGGAACCCTTAACAATATTTTTGCTTTAAAACTCCCTTCTTCTGCCTGCGAACTGAGCTTCTTGCCTTCTTGAGACCTTACATGCTAATGCAACTTGTACGCGAGTTCTTTTGGATTACAGTCGAGTCCCGACTTACGCGAGGGATGCGTTCCAAGACCCCTCGCATAAGTTGAAATTTCGCGTTGTGGAAAAGGGTATGAAAGCGACGTTTTGATAAACGTAAACAATTATCTTAGACACTTGTAAACACCCTTTAGACTGCTTTAAACCATTCCTTAAGTATATAACAATGTTTTTCACATAAAGAAATGAACTTATGATGCATTTAAAAAAACCTGTTATTCAATATGAAATGCTGTTATGATGTACAAAATGAATGATCAATAGGAGGGAGAGACAAAGTCATGTACAGTATGCAATAATTATTATAACTAGGAAATATCATACTATTACACTACTCTGCAATGGATAAAGTAATAACAATTACTATAACTAAATAAACTAGTATGATGTGGCCATCACGAAACTTTCTTCTATATTTTTCCTCTTTCTGATCCCTCCCCTTGCTTGACAAGGAAGCAATATTCCAACAAAAACAAAATTACACATGCAAAAACTTGACGACCATCCCAATGTCTGAATTATTGTAAAAACAAAGCAAAGAGCGAAAATTGAAAGTTGTTTTAAAAGCCTTGCTTGAATTAATTAGAAACATTTTATTTGTTAACAAACATAAGATGGCAACAGTTAAAAATTTTAAATCATCTTACTACTATTATATATGCGAAAGTTTGTCTGTATGGATGTATGGATGTATGGATGTATGGATGTTTGTTACTCATTCACGCAAAAACTACTGAACGGATTTTGATGAAACTTTACAATAATATAGCTTATGCATCAGAATAACACATAGGGTAGTTTTCGTCCCGTTATGGGGGGTAAAACCCCCCTTAGAGGGGCAATAAAATACAATTTTCGTATAAATTTTCTAATATAGGGATGAAAAAATATTTGCACATATTTACATTATATGTCCATCGAAAGCTCTGATTTTTCTGCTGAAGATGGCACCTATTCGAAATTTCTAAGTAGAATAAAAAACGAGTTATGAGCTTTTTAGTTCCATGTTCGAAGGCTTTCCTCAACTCAATACAGTATTTAGTGTATCATCTCAACTCGTGATCCCTTTCGTGACTGTTCAAGACATTTCTCAAGTCAAATCTTGAAGTAAGATTTTTGCACAAGATTGGCAAATAACACATGATTTGGCTGATCATTTTCCATTTAAACGGAACTTTAATGTAATTAATAGTTTTTATTATTTTTTATGCTGATTGAACACTTACTCATTTTCCAATCAATCAGTAGATCGCCAAAATTTTTGCAGAAAGATTTCCGTAGCTGATGCATTTGGCAGTTTTTTTCAACGTCGCTGTTTTTGAAGCCGAAGACGTCATAATGTTTCTCAGCTTTCACCATGTAAACAAAATATCGCTAATCAAAGAATCTTTAAAAAACTTTTTTTACTGTATTAAATAATCGAGCAACTAAATTAGGCAAATCCATAAACAGCACAAAAACTTCCATTAATTTTCCTTTTTGCACAATGTCAAACAATCGCCAAATTTTACTACTTACTTTGGAAACATTTCAGATGAAACTCTTTAGCGCCATTTTATGGTGACCAAAAGTATCTCAGCACCTGGCGATAATATCTCAAAGAAAATTAATATCATATCGTTTTACAAAGTAAGGAAAGAAGGGGGGAGCATCATCGAAGGTATCCCAAAACGATCCAAGCAAATTCGGTAAAATCGCACCAAGAGCCCACAATGATTGAAATTTCCCAAAATAACTAAAGCAAGTATGAGGGGATTACTAGCACGGCTATATATTTTTTTTTAACTTCGTACTTCAATAGCCATACAGAGAAGGTTTTAGACTCCATGTTAAAAAAAAAGTATCAAGAGATTAATCTTTTTAAACTGAGAAGATTAATTTCATGTTTTGGAAATTTGTAAATGCTTAAATATAGTGCTTTCGTTTCTAAATCAATTCTACTTTGTTCTTTATACTTATTGCTATTTTAGTTTTATGGGTAAGGAAGAAACTCGATTCTTAATCACGTCAAAAAGATGTGTTTTAAATTCTTTCACTTAAAACAGAAAACAAAAGCAAGTAACGATTTTTTTTCTCATAATTATTACTGACCCAGGCAACGCCGGGTATTTTTGCTAGTTGAGATAATATTTCCGATCATTTCCATACAATTAAAATCACGAGAAATACGCAGACGACAATCTATTACGATATATCTTTCTTATTGTTGCATTAATAAAGCTATTTTTATTCGCAAAAAAAAAAAAAATCAACACCTCTTGGAGCGATTGGAGTTAAAATTGAACCAAAGCCTGTTCACGTATGGATTCACATATATTCCAAATTTCAACCAGAACGTAGCATTACTTCTTGAGATAGAACGGGCGATTGCGCTACCCCGTTTTTAGCCTACTTTCCCAGTAAAAGTCAGAAAAAGAAGAAAAAAGCATGAAAGAAGGCTTAATGCATCTTAAAAATATCCTGAAAAAACAAAAAAAAGTCAAAAATAAATAAAATAATTAAATAAATATTGAAAAATTAAAAATTGGAAAGTAGGGTATTGAGATGGGGAAAAATGTCTGTCGGTCTGTCTGTCTGTCTGTCGGTCTGTCTGTCTGTCTGTCGGTCTGTCTGTCGGTCTGTCTGTCTGTCCCCCCCTAATAACTTTTGAATGAATAGTCCGATTCGAACAAACTTTTTTTTGTTCGAAAGATCTCGGCGAGGACATCTCATTCCCATATTTCACTTTTTGATTTGAACTATTTTTTGTTCAATTTTGAACAGTTCAAAAAAACTTAACATTAGCGCCTACGGGGAAATTCAAAGCAATTCCGAACTGTGAGGCGAATTTGCTTCAAACAAACTTTGTAGGAAAAAGCTTTTGATAAAAAACTTGTATATAAGATATCTTTTTGATTTGAACAATTTTCCGTTCAATTTTGAACAGTTCAAATCCCTTAACATTAGCGCCTACGGGGAAACTGAAAGTCAATGTAGATTCCGTACTTGAAGGCGGATTTACTTCAAACAAACTTTGTTGGAAATAGCTCTTGACGACCTACTCCCGACTCCGACTCCGAGAATTTAGGGGGACCTGACACCGACTCTGACTCCTGTTCCCGACAATTAATCGGACTCCGACTCCCCGACTTCGACTCTGACTTCGTAGCTTTGGCAAACATTTATACACGGAGGACAAATGACTGACTCCGATTCTTGGATATTCGACTCCGACTCTTTTATCCCAAAATGAGATTGACTCCGACTCCGACTCCGCTGCTGTGGTTTTAACTGTGAAATAATTATTGTTGATATGATTTGTTTTTATTTTCACGCTAAAGTTTTAATTTAGGTATTTGGTTTTCGGTGAATAAACTCGAAAAATATGCGCAGACGATTTTTTTTTTTTGACAATGAAAATTATTTCTTTAAGTTGACATTTTATTGTTTTTTTTTTATTTTGGTAAGTGCATTAATTCGTTTAAAAAATTATTTTCGGCAACAGGGGAAAAAGAAACGATTTTTTTTAGCCTACTTTCCCAGTAAAAATCAGAGAAAGAAGAAAAAAGCATGAAAGAAGGCTTAATACATCTTAAAAATATCCCGAAAAACAAAAAAAAGTCAAAAATAAATAAAATAGTTAGATAAATATTGAAAAATTAAAAATTGGAAAGTAGGGTATTGAGATGGGGAAAAATGTCTGTCGGTCTGTCTGTCTGTCTGTCTGTCGGTCTGTCTGTCTGTCGGTCTGTCTGTCGGTCTGTCTGTCTGTCCCCCCCTAATAACTTTTGAATGAATAGTCCGATTCGAACAATTTTTTTTTTGTTTGAAAGATCTCGGCAGGGACATCTCATTCGTATAATTCATTTTTTGATTTGAACAATTTTTCGTTCAATTTTGAACAGTTCAAAAAAACTTAACATTAGCGCCTACGGGGAAATTCAAATCAAAAATAAATCTTGAACTTAGAAGCGAAGTGGCTTCAAACAAACTTTGTAGGGAAAAGCTTTTGATAAAAAACATGTATCGAAAATATCTTTTTTGATTTGAACAAGTTTTCGTTCAAATTTGAACAGTTCAAATCTCTTAACATTAGCGCCTAAGGGGAAACTGAAAGTCAATATAGATTCCGAACTTAAAGGCGGATTTACTTCAAACAAACTTTGTTGGAAATAGCTCTTGACGACCTACTCCCGACTCCGACTCCGAGAATTTAGGGGCACCTGACACCGACTCTGACTCCTGTTCCCGACAATTAATCGGACTCCGACTCCCCGACTTCGACTATGACTTCCTAGCTTTGGCAAACGTTTATACACGGAGGACAAATGACTGACTCCGATTCTTGGATATTCGACTCCGACTCTTTTATCCCAAAATGAGATTGACTCCGACTCCGACTCCGCTGCTGTGGTTTTAACTGTGAAATAATTATTGTTGATATGATTTGTTTTTATTTTCACGCTACTAAAGTTTTAATTTAGGTATTTAGTTTTCGGTGAATAAACTCGAAAAATATGCGCAGACGATTTTTTTTTTTTTTTTGACAATGAAAATTATTTCTTTAAGTTGACATTGTATTGTTTTTTTTTATTTCAGTAAGTGCATTAATTCGTTTAAAAAATTATTTTTGGCAACAGGGGAAAAAGAAACGATTTTTTTTATATGATGTATTTATTTTAATGAACTTATTATTATTATTTTTTCGTTTTGAAAGCTGTTAAAAAAATTTTTTAATGGAAAGAAGTGTATTAGCTGCTTTGTTTAAAAGGTGCTGCTATTTTATTTGTTCGTTTTCTTGAAGAAAAGTAAGGAATATTTTATTCCTAGAAATCAGCTTAAAATATTAAAAAATATATGTTTGAAAAAATTTGCGATTTTAGCTATTTTTGAGAATATTGATCAGGTACTAGAAAGTAGTATGGGTATAAGGGAAAGTAGGCTCGTCTAGTTCTAGACGGAACTTCTTGTTAGCTGTTGACACCAAAATAAAATCAGCTCTTGTACCCACTAAGGGCTACTTGCCGATAAATTTTTGTTTCATTCCGTTCATTATTTCTTGAGATACAGCAGTCACAACTGACGACAAAAAACATTCTATAGCTCAACCCCCGTTTGAGTTATTGATACCAAAATTGAATCAGCACCTGTTCCTATTAATGGCAACATATGGACCAAATTCTGTTTGATTCCGCCCGTTACTTCCTGAGGAATAGCAAGCACGCGTAACTCAAAAAACGTCCCATTGCTCCACCCCCCTTGGAGGAATTCGCGCCAAAAACCAATGGACACAAGTTCAAGTAGGGGCACATATGTGTACCAAATTTCGTTCAATTTCATGCGGTAGTTTTTGCTGTAGAGCGGCCACAAAAAACTGGTCACACACAGACGTGACACACATACACACAGACAGACAGACATTTTCCAAAAATAGTCGAAATGGACTCAGCACACCTCAAAACGTTCGAATCCGTCAAAATTCGAAATTCGAAAATTTGCACGAATCCAATACTTTCTTCTATATATTAGATATAGAAGAAAGTAAAATCTGAAGATGATGATGGGATGGTACTGTGAAAGTTGGCCGATCAATAGCAATGTTGTTCTGCATATCGAGGTTCTTCACTTTTTCTTTCAAGGAACTTTTTCTTCCCTAGCTTAAGCTGACACAGCACGCTTAGGAATGTTTACTATGACAAATTAACTTTCACATTTAGAGTGGAAAATACGGAGTAGTGTTATTTGTATCCACACTATCAAAGCAATGATTTGACTAGTACCGTGTGGGAACATTCACACTTCAGTGATGCTAAAGGGAGGAAATCCTTTCACGAAACTGATATTTAATAGCCAGAATTGAAAATGATACTATGCTTAGCGATTCCTTAGCGAAAACTTTCATGTTGCGGGCGAGAAATTCGAGAAATTCACGTTAGCTCTAAAATTCGTTTCTAGAGAAAAACTCGCGTTATAGCCGTTTCGCGTAAGTCGAATCGCGTTGTAGCAAAAGTCGACTGTATTCCGGAAAAAAAAAAATAAAAATTTTGTTCTTTGAACGACATGGGGGATCTTCCCTAAATGATGTCATGCTTTGAGGAGGGAGGGGGGGCTCGTGAAATTGTGGCAGTTTGTGACGCGGGGGGGGGGGAGGACGCCCATATGCAAAATTTAAAGGGGGGGCTCAGATATTTTCCCCACAAAAACCGATTTCAGTACAGATTAGTTATTAAAATTTGACATTTTTAATAACTTATTTACTAATGGCTGGCGAAGAAATGTTTCTACATTTTCGCAAAGAAAGAAGTACTAAAAGCAAGAAATTTCTAATTTCAAGGGGAGGGGGCTTGAGTCCCCCTTGCCCCCCTATATGGGCGC
>NW_026558092.1:0-18416 GCF_026930045.1 Uloborus diversus | reverse complement strand
ATCTTTGATAAATGAATTTGCTCTACGAATAAAGAAAGACTGCAGCGAGCATGTCAAAAATGTTCTTGTGTGTATATATATACTAGCAAAAATACCCGGCGTTGCCTGGGTCAGTAATAATTATGAGAAACAATCGTTACTCGCCCTTGTTTTCTGTTTTAAGCGTAAGAATTTAAAACAAACCTTTTTGACGTGATTAAAATTTAAGCTTCTTCCTTACTCATTAAACTAAAATAGCAATAAGTATAAAGAACAAAATAGTATTCAATTAGAAGCGAAAGCACGACATTTAAGCATATACAAATTTGAAGAATTTCCGAAATATGAAATTAAACTTTACATGTTTAAAAAGATTTATCTGTTAGTACTTTTTTTTTTAAATCTAAAACCTTCTCTGTATGGCTATTGATGTACGAACTGTTTTAAAAAATGTAGCCGCCCGTGTTCCCCTTACACTTGCTTTAGTTATTTTGGGAAATTTCAATTTTTGTGGGCACTTGGTGCGGCTTAAAATCTTGCCTAGTTTGCGAGAATCATTTTGGGACACTTTCGATAATACTCCCCCTCCTTACTAATTTTTATTATAGAAATATTGTTGCCAGATGCTGAGATACTTTTGGTCAAAATAAAATGGCGCTGAACGGTTTCATCCGAAATGTTTCCAAAATAAGTAGTAAAATTTGGCGATTGTTTGAAATCGTGCAAAAAGAAAAAATAATGGAAGTTTTTGTGCGGTTTATGGATTTGCCTAATTTAGTTGTTGACTTATTTTACACAGTATTTTTTTTTTAAGTATCTTTGATTGGCGATATTTTGTTTATATGGTGAAAGCTGAGAAACATTATTACGTAGTCTTTGGGCTCAAAAACAGCGACAGTGGAAAAAAACTGCCAAATGCATCAGCTACTGAAATTTTTCTGAAAAAATTCTGGCGATATTTCTGCTGGTTGGTTGGATATAGTGAGCAAGTGTCCAATCAGCATAAATAATAATAATAAACCGTTAATTACATAAGTTCTGTTTAAAAGTAAAATGATCAGCCAAATCCATTTATTTTTAGCCAATCTTGTGGAAAAACGTTACTTTAAAATTTGACTTGAGAAAAGCCTCAAAAAGTCAGACGAAACGCAAAAATATTCAACAATACAACAATTCTTGGGAGTTGAGATGACACACTAAATAATGACTTGGGTTGATGAAAGCCTTCGAACAGGGAACAAAAAAAGCTCATAACTCGTTTTTTATACAACTTAGAAACTTCGAACAGATGCTATCTTCAGCCGAAAAATTGGCGCTTTCGATGGACATATAATGTTAATATACCAAACTCCATTTATATATATATATATATATATATATATATATATATATATATATATATATATATATATATATCTTCTGTGCGGACGTACGTTTGTCACCATAAGGCTTTTAAACGGGTGGACCGATTTTGATCAAATTTTTTGTGTGTAATTAAGTTGTGGCAAGCATGGTTTCGAAGCGCGATGGATCGAATCAGAAACGTTTTTGCTAATTGATTAATTAATTTCAACATTGGATGGCTATATCTCCCAAATGATTAATATTTATTTTAATCTATTGCTGAATGAGAACTGAAATAAATATTTAACCCGTTGCCAAAGGACAATAAGAAAGCCAGTTCTGCTTTTTGTAATGAAATTTCCTACTGTGATATGTCAATTCGGAACTCCAGCGCTCGAATACGCTACCTTGCGGTGATTTACAAAACTGCCGAATGAACTAAAACATTGCCACGTTTTAGTTCCATGTGTGTCTGTTGACGTAAACACAGGCAGTTTGTTCTGAGTATTTATTAACGCAATCGATGTGTCTTAGTTTGCTTTCAGCTACAGAAATTAATTCGTCCCTTAGTAGTATTCTCGAGCTTCTCAAAATAATGTTAGTTTTCTTTATTTCTTTCAAAAAAGTATTAAATGGTGGACGCGTAAACAAGAAAACTCTGGATTAACAAAATTGGATAACGTTATACCAGGTAAAATTTTTTATTGTATGAATTTGTAAGAATATGAGCTTTTTTTAATCTTAAATTAATTTAACTAATCATATTTTACAGCAGCATTTAGTTGGAATGGACAGTATGCAAAATATTTTCTTGGATTTATTATCGTAGAACAAAATGAAAAATGTTTAACCTAGAAAGAATTTACTTTATTCCTTTTATTCTCAGCTGAAAGGTTTCGCCAAATTTGTTTAGGGTTATAATTTTGGTATTGTGCGAGCAAAGTAGCCTTGGCGAGATTTCGCGTTTTTAGTTAAACCATTTTTAATTTTTATCATGAGTGGAATAAAATGGTAGTAAGATTACAGAATTCGATAAGTGAAAAGAAATAATGGTCAATCAACTGAAAAGAAAACTACCACCATATATCCGTGAGAATTTTGTTGATGATTTGCATAACATGACACAATTAAATCGTAACTCAGAAATTAGAAAAATCGAAACAGAAAATTTTTAAATGAACCGATTAGGGAATTCGAGAGAAATAACTCAGCTACAAATGGAAAAAAAATAAGCGCTAGCCAAGCAAGGCAAAGAAGTATCATCTTCTTTCGATAATAATTTGTAATGTCATATTGAATTTTCTAGCATTAATTGTTGTTCTTGTCAGGCCACAATTATTATTTAGTTTTATCAAGAATTGATAAATATCGAATTCAACATCATGGAAATAGCTGCTTAGAACTCCGAACTACGTAGTTTGCATTAATCTTTGACGTTTAGTAATGCTTCTTGAATTCTCATTTCTTTCTACGTGGGCCAGAATATCCACAAGACTTTGAAAATTAATTTAAAAAGAATAAAGCGAAAAAAATCATACGTACGAACAAAAATCACAACACTTTTAGCATTTTCTTCGTTACCATGTGCGTTTGTTTTAGTTTTCAATTCCGCCATTAGACAGTGACTTCAGTGCCCCCTATAGTTCGTTGGAGTTGCGAATTGAGAATAGATAAAACGTAGAGAGAGAGAGAGAGTGAAGCCTTCATTTCTTGAAAGCAACGATTTTAGGTCCCGAAATATATTTTAAAGTAAAGTACTGGTAAAGTAAAGTTCACGCAAAACGTGTGTTCTGTCATCGTAAGTAGTAAGTAGGCCACTATAGGGGCAGAAGGAGGAAAACAACTCAACATTCCTGAGGGGGCGTGGTCCTCCGCCATCTTGGATTTTTTCTTGTAGTCTTGTACGGGGGTATTTTTAGGATGATGTCACTGATTTTCTTGAAGTCTGTTACGAGGTTATTTTTCGGATGACGTGATTAATTTCTTGAAGTCTTTTACGAGGCTATTTTTCGGATGACGTCACTGTTTTTCTTGAAGCCTTTTACGAGGGTATGATGACGTCATCTATGACGTCACGCTTCAACGACGCCATCTTGTAGTACGTCATAGAACATGTTGTTTCCTGTCTTAATTTTAATTACGTAATTAAAGTAAATACTAACTTATGCAAATTTTTTATTTTTTAATTGTTTGATTAATTTGTTTTCTTTAAATGGGTAATTAGCCTAATTAAATTTATTGAAATTATTCTGAAATAGGGGTAATATTCTAAAATGCTCTCCCTGGGATTTGAACCTAGGACCTTTCGCTCCGAACGCGGATATGCTAACCACTAGACCGGTGAAGGCAGTTACTTGGGAAGGATAATAAAACTTTAAATGGATAACATTCAGTAGTGGCGCCATCTATCGGAGACTAGGGCCATGACAGAAAGCTTAACTGAAAGTGTGAACTTAATTGAGTAGATTTGCTGGTGGCGCCATCTAGTGATAATGAATGATAAAACTGCTTAATTGCGAATCTATTTTTTAAGAGTTGTTTTCGAAGGAACAAAAAAGGAATGTGGAAAATATTTTGGAAAATAATTTAAATAAAGATGGTTGTCGATGGATAAACGATGGTGACGCCATCTATCGGACTTTTTTATGACCTTATATTTTCATTTTACTTTATTTATTTATTTATTTATTTTGGTAGAAAAAAAAAGGTTTCTGGTGGGAATTGAACCTGGGATCTTTGGGTTGCAAAAAGGAACCATAGATGATTGGCGCGCGCTTTACCAATCATGCTATGGCGACTTCATGATGTTTAAGTTAGTTATGAAAGACTTGGGGGAAACAAAGTTTAGTGACGTCAGGGTGTCGTTCCTACACGTTCCAACATGTTTTATGTCGAACAAAAGATTTTGCTACTTCAGCATCAGTTATATACGTCATCAATTACGTCACAGAAAACTTGACCAATCAGAGATCATTTCAGCAAACATATAAGATCTCCTGCTCATTCGAGACTTCAGTTTGCTTCGCACGGTGTTTGGATTAGGACCTATAACTCTTTCAAGATGAACTCCAATAACAACCAGAAAAGAAAATGTGAAGAGCCGCAGAGAACAGCTAAATCTTCAAAAAATGAAGAAACTGGGATACCTTTTATGGAGAAAAACATACCGAAAGGGATGTTTCCCATTGGAGAGGATGTTTTCGTGTATGCAGCTACTTACATGTCAACTGTTAGTCTTCATGTAAGGAAGTTTCAAAAATACGGGGAGAAGTTTTACCCTACGACCGAAGGCATAACTCTACGCGCCTGGTGGATTCCGCACCTTCTTGGAAGGAAAACTTTGCCTCAAACAAACCGGGAACTGCAAACATTATTTGAACATGAACTGACCATCGAGAGCTCTGATTTTGCGAATTTTAAGTTCACCCGTTTAGCACAAACAGAGAAATCGAACACCCGATCCCTAACACTGTCTGCAGAGCAGTGGGATGAAATGATCCGCCAATACAATCCTATCTCCAATGTTCTTCTAGACCACCAGTTTGCAGCAATGGACTTCTTTTCGGCTTATAGTTCGATCGCGGACACACCTTTAGCCAAGAACCTTCTACCTGAATCTCTAGATAGCGGTTTAGGTACCCAGTACCTTTTCAACGTGTTGGAATTCATCATATGCAGCATCATGAAAGAAAAAGGTCTCAAGCAGCCCAAAATATTGGCTGAGGAATTGTGGGGAAATCGTATTGAGGATTTCAATTCGGTAGCCTTTACAATTGAAATAGAGGATATCGCAGAATCATTTCGAGAGAAGCTATGGGAAGAACAGCCCTTCCTGAACATGAAGCCTGCAATGTACCTTACCGAACTGTTTTTAAAACAAGCTCAATTAAATAAAATATTAAGATTAGCCCGAGAGAAACTGTGCCCAGCGGATGCATTCGAATTTTTTGAATAATTGCTTCAACTGTAATTTGTATTTATGTACAGAAAATGATTGTATGTAAATATTTAGTTTCCAAATAAAATGTCATTGCTCAGAATAAGTTTGTGTTTTCATTGCCTTACAATATTTTTACAAAAGCATATAATGGATATTTAAACAATATATATATACTTTTAGAGGAAAAAAAGTCTAAGTTCAAGTACTTCAATTCGAACAATGTTTGTGAAAGGAAAAAACAATCTAAAACATTAGTATTACAATTCATAAAAAAAAAAAAGGTATAAATGTGTTTTAAAAAAAAGTAACTCTAATTTTTTTGTTTCGTTCTTTTTCGAACATATTTAAAGTATTTATAAGAGTGAAAAACTAATGCAATGATATTGCTCTATTTCAAGTGGCTCCAAGATTTGCACAAACATGTAAAGCAAATGACTCAACATATTTCCCCTTCGTCTAAGGTTGCCCAAAGTTGTTCATGTCATGAACACGCAGGCAATGAGTCCAGACAAGAGTGAACAGGATTTAAATCCATGTGCACTATGACTGTTAGAGGGCGCTACAACTGTTTGTTTCTTGCTGACGTCATGTCGTTCCCGTTAATGGGATTGGCGAGTTCCATGTTGACGACATCACATACGTCATAGGTTAGACCACATAAATACCAATTCCTTCAGTTGGTTATCTCAGTTTCAGAATTTTTTGAGCAACAGTTTGTTGGCATTTTTTCTTGCCCTCTGTCGAGTATTCAACATGCCTATTGGAAATAAGAGAACACTGGATGAAGCTTCTAGCAATGTAAGTAAATTTGTCTTATTCATTTTATTTTAGCTTTAAAGATATTCAGGCGAGTTCATTAATTTTTATTTTCTCTTTTACAGTATGCTGAAGAACTAAGGGATTCTGACGACGACGTAAGTATTTTAAAATTTTCTTCTAATTGTCTATGCATTTCTTTTTATAAATAGCTTTAGCTTTAGAATTTATTTTTGAGTTAATTTCCATATGTACTTGTCTTTTTCGTAGAGTTTGTTTATTTTAAAACTCTTTTCTATTTTTACAGTTGATAGGAGAGCCGACTCAAGAATTTTACGAAATTGATGACAACGATGTAAGGAGTTATACTTATTTAAACTTTATTATTATTATTTTTAACACATAGCGGATTTCATGAATGTTACGATATTTTTATTTTAGGTTATTGGAGAAGACACCCAGTCTTTTGCTGAAGCATCAGAAGTGTTTAAGGTGAATAACCAAAATGGCTCGGGTTTTGAGGTAACTCTTTTTTTTATGATTATTATGAAGTTAGTTTTACTGTATTGAGCAATCCGCGTTTTTTATGACTCTCTTTTTTTCAATCCTTATAGAATACCCCAGGTCCTTCTCATGCTGAACCCGAATTTGATGAAAGAGAAATAGATGACGCTCAAGATGTAAGTAAACTATTAACAAAATTAATTGTGGAATTTTGACAATTTGAGTAACACGTTTTTCTTTTTTATATAGATGGAAGCTGCATTGCAAATGGAATTGATTCAAGGGCGTTGGATCGAAAAATATAAGGCGAGTCAGAAAACTTTCAGAGCTAAGGTAGATCTGGAGAAGTTGCCCGAGGAACTTCGCGGTAAGCCGTTGGTCGCAGCAATTAGTTCCGTTCGAGAACTATTCAGAATGATAATTCGTCGTGCTAGTGAAGATTTGAGGCCGACGGATCTGATTCGTATTTATATTCAAGCTGACGGTTTAGACAAGCCCATTTCAACACGACTGATGCCTGTATCAGATCTCACATTGGAAACAGTCATGGCTGCAATTCTCAAAGTGTTGCAATCGAAGGACGAGATTGCTTTGGATTCCGGTTTTTCAGCTGACGTGGTCACTATTCGTCGAGACGTGGGAGCAGGTCGACGGAGAATGTTAAACCCGGACGTGGATTGTCTTAATAAAAGGTCCGTCATTACAATCCCGACTGACAGTGAAGGACTCTGTTGTGCAATGGCCATTGTCTGTGCATTAGCTCACCTGGACAATGACCGCACGGCTATCGAATCGTTTAAAAAACGAAATCGCCTGACTCTGTTGAACCGGGCTAAGGAGTTACATGCTGCATCCGGTGTACCTTTAGGTCCCTGTACGTACGCGGAAATAGCAGAGTTTGAGAAACATTTAGGGGTACAAATTGCAGTGATATCAACAGAAGAAATGAACAAGGTATATTTTTATTCATTCATGCTGACATTTCCGTATTGATATCTATTTTATTAGTGCTATTTATTTTCATATATTTCCTTTTTTTAGGTTTCGTACAAAGGTCCAAATCGGGGCAAGCGAATAAACTTGTATCTACATAAGGAGCATTTTAACGTCATCAAAAATCTAAGAGGATTTTATGGCTCCCACTTCTATTGCGAGTCCTGCGATAAGCCTTATCAAAATGCTCATGCTCATCGTTGCCCAGATAGTTGCCACATTTGCTTAAGGAAGCAGTGCACGCTTGGGGAACCCATAAGGTGTCTGGACTGCGAGCGGTTATGTCGCTCTACAGCTTGTTTCGAGGCTCATAAGGCTACTAGTGGAAATCAAGAGCTATCCTTGTGTGATGTGGTAAGTCCCTCTAAAGACTTTTTTTCGTACCTAGTTTCAGTTACCATATTTTGAAGGCCCAACAGTGTTTATTTTGATTTATTTATTTATTCTTTTTAGATGTATCAGTGTAGAAAATGCTGTAAGGTTATTTTGCGGCGAGAATGTGCAAAGGATAAGCATGTATGCGGAACCACCAAATGTCCTAGTTGTGATAACTACGTCATAGCTAGTGAACACCGGTGTTACTTACGCACCATAGAACCAAAGCCTTCCTCCGAAAAGCTCATTTTCTTTGATTTTGAGACAGACCAGTCTTCGGGGGAGCATAAAGTCAACTTTGCTGTCGCTCAGTACGCAGGTGGTGAAGAAATGATATTTAAAGGTTACAGTGCCTGCCAAGATTTTTGTGCATGGTTATATTCACCAGAGCATAAGGGGTATACAGCTATTGCTCATAACATGAAAGGGTAAGTATAATCTTTCACAAGTAAATGTTTCTCTTTCTTATTTTTCCACATCGGTAAATTAATTATTTTTTTTTATTTTTTAGATTCGATGGGCAGTTTGTGTTAAGCTGGCTATTAGAACAAGGTTTGACACCAGATGTAATTCCATGTGGATCAAAAGTGATGTCCATTACTCTCAAGTGTCTCAACTTGCGGGTCATTGACTCGTTCAACTTTTTACCAATGGCTCTATCGAAGCTTCCGTCGTGCTTCGGAATGACAGAGCAGAAGAAGGGGTTCTTTCCGCATCTTTTCAACGTGCGTGAATATCAAAATTACGTAGGAAGAATGCCCGAGCAAAAATTTTACAGCCCCGATACTATGTCAACTTCTGTCCGGGAGTCGTTTCTTTCCTGGTACAGTGAGCATGCAGAAGAAGAGTTTAATTTTCAAGAAGAGATCCTGGCCTACTGTCGGTACGCAATCTTTAAAATATAATTAAATATTTCCCCTTTTTATTGTATTTTCTTTTGTCTAATACTATTTTTATTATGTTTTTAGTTCTGATGTAAATATACTACGTCGCTGTTGTTTAGAGTTCCGAAAGCAGTTTTTGGAGGTTGCAAAGGTGGATCCGTTTTGGTACGTATGTTTTGTTTTTCTAAATATATTTACACTTTTTAATTTTCGAGATTTGTTTTTAGTTTTTTAACTTTGATACATTTTTTCTTTAGCTACATTACTATTGCATCGGCATGCATGGCAGTGTATCGATCATCACATATCAAGCCCAATGCTATAGCCATGGTTCCATTACGAGGCTACATAAATTCTACCAATTATAGTGCTGATGCAATTAGATGGTTAGACTATGTGGCAACCATGGAAGGCATTTGTATAGCTCATGCTCTAAACGGATTGGGAGAGAAGAAATTGAGCGGTATTTCAGTAGATGGTTACTGCGAAAGTTTGAAGACAGTCTACCAATATCATGTAAGTTTTTCTTTTTTTTTTCAGAAAATTATGTATTAAAAAAAATATATAGTAATTTTTATTTTCACATCCGTTTTTCCCTCATATATAATTTCTCTTTCTAGGGCTGTTTTTTCCATGGGTGCCCATCTTGTTATGACACCAGTGTGACAAATCCACTCTCTGGAGTTTCTATGAGCAGTTTGTATGAGAAAACTCAAAGAACTACAGCCAAACTAAAATCCATGGGATTCAAAGTAGTGGAAAAGTGGGAACATGAATTTAAAAACGAAGTGAAGATAAATGAAGAATTACAGTCTTTTATCAAATGCCACAATGTGCAAGATCGCTTAAAACCTCGTGATGCTTTTTTTGGAGGCCGTACGAATGCTATTCGATTGTATTACGAAGGGATAGTAAAATACGTAGATTTTACTTCTCTCTATCCATGGGTAAGTTTCTTAAGCTGTTAACTTATATATTTTTCTCCCTCCACTTCTTTCTAATCATTGTTTTTTAAACTTTTCAGGTGAATAAGTACTGTCGTTACCCAGTGGGTCATCCTATTATTATAACGGAAAACTTTGACGATCCTTGCAAATACTTTGGAATAATAAAATGCAAAGTTTTAGCACCAAGAGGATTGTTTTTGCCAATACTTCCGTACAGATGCAAGGATAAATTAATGTTTCCCTTGTGCCGATCCTGTACTGAACACATGAGCCAAGAAAACTGTACTCATCAAGGCGAAGACCGAGCATTGATAGGTACCTGGTGTACAGAAGAACTGAAGCTGGCAATAAAAAAAGGATACAAAGTCATGGACGTAAGTTTGTGTTTTTATGTTTGTTGGTTTTTTAATAAAGAAAAAATAGCAAGAGTACTGTTTCGAGCAAATAGGCTAACATGTTTCTTTTTTTTCCACTTTAGATTTACGAAGTTTATCACTTTGAATCTTCGACAGACTCCTTATTTAAATCATATATTGATCTCTTTCTCAAGATAAAACAGGAAAGCAGTGGCTGGCCTGTAGAGTGCGTGACTGATAAAGAGAAAGAACAATATATTCGCCAGTATGCAGAGAAAGAAGGAGTACATTTAGATATTTCGTCTGTGATGATAAACCCTGGTCGACGACAAGTAGCAAAATTAGCATTGAACAGCTTTTGGGGGAGGTAAGCAATTTTTTTTTTTTTCAATTGTAATAAGCACACATCTAAATGAACATAGATTTTAATGCAATGCTCTTTTCTTTACAGGTGGGGAATGAATATGAATAAACCGAAATTAGAGTACGTCCATACAGTGGAACATTTCAACAAACTTTTTTTGGATTCCACAAAAGACGTAAGAGTTGATCTTTTTTCCCTTCTCTTTAAATTTTTCTTTATTGATTGTTCTTAACGTGAGTTAATGAATACCTCATTTTTCTGTTTGTTACAGGTACAAGACGTCTATTTTCCTGCACCAGAAATTGCGCCGATACAGTATAAAATGGTGGAAGAATTCGTAACGGAAGACATTTCCACCAACATTTTTATAGCTATTTTTACAACAGCTTGGGCCAGACTCAAACTTTATGAAGAAATGGATAAGTTGGGGGAGTCTGTGTTGTACCATGACACAGACTCCATAATTTATGCGAGTAATGGCTTAAATGACCCCCCATTGGGGAATTTTCTCGGTGACTTCACTGATGAATTGAATGGGGACAAAATTATAACCTTCGTCTCAGGTATTTATTTTATTCTTTATCTTATGACTCTTTTTTCGTAATTGCTCCATTTTTAAAGACTATTTTTTCCTAATTAAATATTCTTTGCTATCTTTCAGGAGGACCCAAGAATTACGCATATGAGACGGCTTCTGGAAATACATATTGCAAAATAAGAGGTTTTACTCTTAATTTTAAAAATTCTTTGATTTTAAATTTTCATAGCTTAAAAGCGATTATCAGTGAGCTAGATTACACTTCAAAAATTGAAACTTATGACGAGAGAAAAATCACAAGAGATCCAAAAAGAAGGAGAGTGATAAACAAGCCGGAGAGTAAATTGTACAGAATTGTGTACGACAAAAGAGTTATAAAAGAGAACTTTTTGACACTCCCCTACGGCTTCTAGAAAAATAGAGCGGATTCTAACTCCCAGAAGCAAGAGAAAAAAAAAACGGCCCTTTTCAGGGCCACCCAAATTAACATGAATTGGAATGCTTATATAGCAAAAAGTCTTTTATGAGACTATATAAAAAAAAAGGTTCTTTTCAGAGCCACGATAAAACAAAGGCCCTTTTCAGGGCCACACAGAAAAGAAGACCCTTTCTGGGCAAACTTTTATTTTTTCAGGACAACTGGATTCCTATTAAAGGTGGTATAATTTTCTCTTTTATTACAGGTATATAAAGCTTTGTATACGGGTGAGACAATCATTCAAAATGGAGTTCCCGTACTTGAAACATCCTTCCACTTGTATGATTTCAGGTCCCACTGGTTCTGGCAAAACCGTTTTCGTAAAGCGTCTAATCGAAGAAAACATGTTTAGGCCTCAACCTCAGAAGATTATTTACTGCTATGGAGTCTATCAGCCCTTGTTTAATAAAATGAAAAATATTGAATTTGTCGAAGGGTTACCCTCTCATTTAAATACTGTACGACACGTTATTATTGTGATTGATGATTTAATGTCTGAACTAGGAAACGATTCGCGGTTGACCAAACTTTTTACGAAAGGAAGTCACCATAGAAATATTAGTTGCATATTCATTGTTCAGAATATTTTTTATAAAAGTACGGAAATGCGAACAATTAACTTAAACTCGCACTATTTAATACTGTACAAAAACCCTAGAGATAAAAGTCAAATTACTCATCTTGCTCGCCAAATGTTTCCAGGCAAAGTTAAGGCTTTTCTAGAAATTTTTAGTGATGCTACAACCCCCGCGTACGGATACCTTTTTCTAGACTTTAGACCCGAAACTCATGACCGTTTACGCATGCGCACAGGAATTTTTCCGGGAGATATAAATTACGCGTACGAGCCTCGTTAACCATTTAGTGTGTAGGAACAGGAGGTGGAAACATGTCTGCTGTTGTCAGTCGATTTTGAAGGTTTTCAATTAGCTCCACATAGCTATATTATTAAGGAGCTTGCATTTTACTCTGTGAATCACCATTACCATGGTCGCTGGTCCTTCTTACCTCCTCGCCCTTGGGAAGAATTATCACACAAAAAACAGAAAAGTTATTCTTGGATAATCCGAAACCTACATGGATTGTCTTGGGAAAGCGGCGAGTTACCTTACAAAGCTCTACGTCACATTCTGACTATGTTGTTCGTTTCTTTTACTGACATATACGTTAAAGGTTTGGAGAAATGTAAATTTTTTGAAAAGTTATCTGGAAAAAAAGTATTGGATTTAAATGATGTTGGTTGCCCTAAATTTCATGAATTAGAAAGCAGTTATGTTTCTTGTCCTGTGCATCCCCCTTACTTTAAGCACTGTGCTTTGGCAAAAGCGGCTGCATATGCCAATTTTCTATAAATAAACAGTACACACCACCAAATACGTCATTTGAAAGCAGAATGTCATCTTTTGCGCAACAAAATTTAGAGCAGCTCCGGCTTTTAAAAAACAGCAAACTTCGTACTGCGCTGTTGAGAAAAGCTCCCAATAGTGTTATAAAAGCACTATGTGAGTGCTGTAAGAATTTATTATGCGGCAACATCCCATTCAGTAAACAACGTTTGAAAAGACTGAGACCATATAAAAGGACTCTGCGAGTGTTAGCGCAGCAGAAAGTTCCCTTGTTCAAGAAACGACGCATCCTCGTTCAAAAAGGAGACGGTTTCCTAAGTATTTTAATACCTGCAGCACTATCTGTTTTAACGTCTCTCATTCATGGATAATGCAAAGAAATACGTGTTGTTACCCGAGGATCAAACGCAACACTTTGCTACGGATCATTTATCTACACTGGACAAGGATATGAATGACATTTTACTTCGCCGCGACCTGGGTGACGAAGAAAAACGCGTGTTGTACTTGCAAATTTTGCAAAAATTCGTAAAATTTCCTTCTACAAAACCCTTGGAATCCGAAATGGTCGAAGAAAGAGGTCCTCCTGATATTCTGAAAGATATTCTGGAAACAGCACCAGAAAAAGGGAAAAAACACGCGCTGAAAATTTTAGAGTTTCTCAAGAACAACCAATCAACTGTTTCCTGGAATGATAAAAATGAGCTTCTGGTACAAGGTGAAACTATACCAAATTCAAATATTACAGATTTGGTCACTTTTTTACTGCGTTCTAGGAAAGCGAGACCCATTGGACATGAAGCATTTTTGAATGTATTAGAAGATGTAAATTTTCCTTCCGAGTTTATTCAGAACAAGTATTTGAAAAAAAGTGTTCCCAAGCCCATTGTTAAAAGACAGAAAACTATGTATGCCAAATCACCTGTAACCGAGCCCAATCTTAATCGACAGAAGAAAATGTATGCAAAACCATATGCCTGGAAAAATTATTTGTAACTTTTTTATTTTGTGTTAAATAAATATGAGTTGAAAATTAAAACTTTGTGTGGATTGTGTTACTATTTTTTATAATCATTTTTCAAAATAAAAGTGAAAAAAATTAAATTTACCTTAAGTCAAATGCAAAGAATTAAAAAAAAAAAAGTTTAATAGCAAAAAAAAAAGGAAAAAGAAAGACTACAAGGGAAAAAAAAAACTCGCAATAAAAAAAATTAAATAGAATAAACATTTATTTACAGAAAGAGGAAAAAAAAAATCCAGATATGTTATTGCTTTGCAAGAAAAAAAAAATATTGTGTGATGACAAAAAATTATACAGACAGTAAAACGAACTCAGAATTAAAAATAAAAAAGAACATTTTATTATTTCTTAAAAATCATATTTACACCGAAATTCTTTTTAACATATTGATACAATTAAAAATCACTGATTTTCTGAAATAAATTTTTCACAATGATATCCATACATAAACCTTGACATCTCTTTGTTAGATAGTAAATACAATATTGTCCACATACATTTGAAGTCAAACTTTGTAGAGGTACTTGATTCCATTTTACATGTTCATATTTCTTCACAAATCTTGTAATATGATGACCATAAGCTTGAGGAGACAAACCATAAGAGTCGAAAAAATTCAACAGTTTGAGGGTTTTCTATAAACATGGCAATCCAGTGAGTTCCTGGTTCAGTATGCTTATCAGTATTAACAACTATTGCAGCAGGAAACGATGTAATGCAAGGAATCTTATCACAAGGAAAAACTCCTACAAAATATCTCGACGCATAGCGATGCCGAAGCAATACTCTGCGAATATCCAAAGAATTCATCAGTTACCGAAATCGTACAAGATGTTTCTAGCTTTGTTGATTTCAATCAAATTTTCGAATTCGGCATACACCAATAAGGAAATGGTTTGAGGTAGAGGCACTTTAAATTTTAGTTCCAGTCTTAAATTACTGTGTCGAACGAGATTTAAATGAGCTCCATCGCAGAGGTCAGGGGACAGATCAAAATGAAATAAGCAGTATCCGTCGGGAAATTCTTCTCTTGACAAATAAAGTCCTCGATCTTCTGAAGTGCAAAATAAATTGTTAAATGCACGAATATAGTTTTTATTGGTAAAATCAGGCTGCAATGGATTATGAGGCATCGGTTGTCCGTCGATGTAAACTCCAATGAAAATAATATCATAGTGTTTTGAATTCAAATGGTGACTTTTTATAGCTTCCGTTAAAAGCATCGTTGTCCACACAGGCTACGACCAAGCGCTTTGGCATTTGTCCAGTAAAGATGTTGTCTTGCACAAAACTCATGTTTCCTCCAGGAATGGAATATACTTTACACAGAACTCTGTTAATAGGATACTTGGCTGTTGTCTTCTCCAAGCTTTTAGCATGCCCCAACACTACGCCAGGGCTGACTCGAACTTTGCGAACAAACATCGATGCTTGCTCGAGGACTACTTTAAAGTTACCATCTCCTAATAAGCAAAACTCTGGTTTGCTTCGTATAAGCTTGATTTTCATATCCACCATATTAAGCATGAGTCGATCTTGATGAAATATGTCAACATGCAGACGCCCTATCATATCCACTGTAGTACTCAGTTTAAACATATTTGCTCTTTTAATAAATCCTTCGTTAGGGGTCTTCTTTGCGTCAGTTAAATCATAGTTATTCATTTGACCTGCAGTATCCTTGAAAAACAATTCAGAAGACAACTGTGACGTTTTCGCTTCATATCCGTGGTTTAATAATTTTTCAATAATTGCTCTGTATGGATAAGTGTTGTTGCTCGAAGAGATTAATCTTTCATTCAAGCTAACATCCACCTGGGAAAACAAGGCATGTAAAAATAAATTGACTGGACCCACATTTTCTTTAGTTAATAGAGTTCCATTTCCGTTCACAATTTTAACTTTAACATATAGGAGATTCTGTGACAAGTCCAAATAATCGTCACCAGTCCCAGAAATGTTAAATTCTATTGGACTACCATCAGACGCATTCGCAACAGGGTGAAATTCTATCCACTGCCCTCTTTCGATAACTGTTTGGGTGGGTGGTAAAGTAAATAAATTAAGTTCAGATTTAGCACATTCAGGAGAATCTTTTAACAAATAAGCCATTCTGACTAAGAGTCAAAAATATCACGTCCTTTAACTTTCTTGACTTTGGCTCGAATGACTGGTTTGTAGGCTTTGCGCTTCCTTTTAAACCTTCCATGGCCAATCATCTCATCCGCCTTTTTAAGAGCTTTCTTAGCTAACAATTTTCCAACTTCTTTGCCTCTTGTTTTAGCTGAGTTTTCTAATTTCTCACCAGCTAATACATCGTTAGCAATCATGGCTCCAGTTCGTAAAGCTTCTTTTTCCGATTGTTTTAACTCCACTTCTCAGGAAAGGCAGTGCAGTGCGGAAAAGTTTGCGAAGAAACCACCAAGGCCGTGTCCTTTTTGCAGAGACAGTCCTTGATAAAAGGGCATACCGCTTCCGGTTTGTCCGACATAATAGTCTTCAAATTTTTTCGGACAGCAAGTGTAAGGAACAAGCATGATTCACGTTTTTTACACAAATGACGATGCACGTCAATGTCATGCAGTATTTATACAATTTGTTTCATGCGAAAATGCAGCACGATGTATGCCATGCCTCGTTCAAAAGGAACGAATTCGCCAGAGTGTAGACGTAAATCTATTTCAATCGTTTGAAAATGTTGTCGTATGACGGGTAAGTAGTGAGGTCTCGTATAATGAACATTAACCATTTCACCATCTCTTCCTTCTACTTTGATAATTTTTAACAGAGGAGCTTTGACATCACCCACGATTTGTGGCTCTACGAGATCGCAATACACATACATGACGGGAAAGGAAGCTGCTGGATCGGCTATAAAGGGACTCTGTGTCGTTCCATTATATTCTCCGGCATGAAAACCTAAAAGTTCTGCTATGCCTGTGTGAAGAATGACTTTACCACCTTCTTTTGTTTTGATTGTCACTCGTTTTGTTACAGGATGATAGTGAAATTCTAATTTATTTTTGAATGTCGTTAAAATCATAGCTTTCAAGAGATCTGGGACTGTTTCATAACAACCAGGAGGTATTCGCCGCCCTTGTACCACTCCATCGCCTAAATCAAATCCAAATAAATTATTGTCCGACCTGATGTTATACCACGAATGAGGATATATAATATCTGTTAAACCTACTTCCCATTCATGATGGCTCAAATGAATACTTGAGGAAGCTGTGTAATAAAATGAGAAGTTTTATTCTCAGGGAAGAAGCGACTAGAGCTGTCACTGATAAGCGTCACATAGAATGACATGTTTGCGACTGAATGAAAGAAGTAAGTACAGCACTGTTTTATATCCCTTTCACATCATTCACCCATGCATTGAATTTTTCAGGATAGCCTTGAAACTTAACAAAATATTCCGTCTTTCCTAATCGCCGTCTTGTTTTTAAGACCTTCTCAATGGGATAATATCCAGAATCTGTTATTTTCTGAAGCTCTTGTGAGTAAAACGTCCCCTCTAACACTTCGGCAGTGAGATCTTTTAGTTTATACACTACGGGATTTCTGGGCAATACTTTATGGATCGTAAATATTTCTCTCGTCCAATTCTGCTCATATCCTTTCTCAAATCGCAATTTTTCTTTACTTATTCTGACGGTATCTCCTACTTTAAGTGAGCTTTGAAGCCTTGGCGTGGTTTCAAGATCCCCGTAAAGATTTTTCCAAGCCTCATTTTGATTATTTACTGTCACGGAAGAAGGCTTCATTTTTATGCTTCGATGCCATGTATTATTGTAACTATACACCAGTTTATCAAGCACATCGATGTAGCGTTTGTATTCATTTCTGTAAAATACTTCCACATTTTTGTCTTAAGTGTGCGATTAAAACGTTCAACGACCGATGCTTTTGTTGAATTGTTTGTCGTAAAAAAATGTACATTTTTCTTTTTCAGAAGTTTTTGCACTTGATTATTTGTAAATTCTTTACCCGCATCTGTCTGCAATATTTCCGGTGTTCATTCCGAAAATATAATGTTGAAAGCAGATACGATTTCATCACTTTTCTTACTTTTTAGAGGTACAACCCATGCATATTTTGACAGAATATCCAAGCACGTAAGTAAATATTTATAGCCGTCATTTGTATCTGCTAGGGACTGCATGTCGACCAGATCAGATTGAAACTGCTCGTTTATGTTGCCTACGATGACTCGATTTCTCTGGAACTTGTGTCTGATAGGCTTGTGCAAAGTGTACGAGTCCTTGCTCTGCAACCATGTTTTTGATTTCCTTTGTCTTCACGCGTCCTTTTAAAGCACGATGTAAAGCATTCAAACCTCCAAAACTTCCTGGAACTTGAGGATCCCGATACAGAGGAGTCAGAACCTTGGCCATCACAGCAACGATTATGATCAATCCGTACGTTAAAGTTCATATCGATACAATGAGGTAAAAATGTTTGGGCACCTCTTTTTATACGACTGTTTTATAGCCATGCTAGAAACTCACAACGTTATCTGTGCTTTGTTACTTTAAAATTAATTGATTTATTCTTAACTTTCATCATTTATGCAAATATAATCCTT
>NW_026558091.1:0-39504 GCF_026930045.1 Uloborus diversus | reverse complement strand
CAAATTTGTCACCAAGTTGGCGGCAAAACTTGGTTTCCAAGAGACTGGCGATATATCTCCAAGTATATCGCCAAATTATAACACCACTTGAGTTTGCATCGAAATTAACAATGATTTCCCCCCAAAAGGGAAAAAGACCCCCTTTGGAGCATATGAATGCAACCAAAAGGGAAGGTTCACAACTAGACCCCACTAAGAGTTTACGTACCAAATTTCAACTTTCTAGGACATTCCGTTCTTGGAGTTCTACGACATACACACATATATACGTACATACAGACGTCACGAGAAAACTCGTTATAATTTACTCGGGGCTCGTTAAAGTGGATATTTCGGGTGTCTGTACGTTCCTAGGCACATATCCACGTGTGGTCGAGTTGAAAAAAAAACTCAACATTCATTTGGGGGTGAGAAAAATGGAAACTAAGGCCGATTTAAGGGTGAAACTTTTTTTGCGAATACAATGCTTCCATTTTTGTAAAAGGAAGTAAAAAGGTGATCTTATGAATGTTAGGACATCCAACTAAAGCAACGAGGCAGAACAAGAGACATTATAAATAGAAACTATAATTGACAGAACAAGCAATTAAAAGTTTTATAAAAAAAAAGTAATTCAATCACTGTTTTTACAAGTGTATTGTAGTCTCAAAAAAAAAAAAAAAAAAAAAAAAAAAAAAAAAAAATACGTTACATTTCGGCAAATCTACGAGTAAATACTGAATAGTTTTTCAAACATTACTGTATTATGCAGAAGTACAAGGAAAATTTGAATTATTTATAAGATTTACTTTACAGGGAAACTTGCTCAGTTCAACAGTCGTTGAATAGAATGGGCATTGACAGAAATTCAGGCGGAAATTGCATTTGAAATATCCTCTACTTGTTATTCCGACTCGGTCAATTAAAAACTTTCATTGTATTATGGTCGGTCGAGAAAAAAAATATCCTTTCGCGTCAAAAAAATATCAAAAATACAGACATCGTAGAATTTGGGTAGAATAACTCGGTACTGAAGTAATGTGGGTGGGACTTAAGAGAGATTGTTTGAAAAATAAGGGAAGGGACATACCTTGGGAACCAGAGCCGACTTTTTTTGGCGACGATAGCAGAAGACCCGAGGCCGATGAGCTGCTGGCTATTGGAGTGGGAATCCCTGTTTGGCAACACGACAGAGAGACTGGTGGACATCAAAGGAGCTGCAGTGGTTGATGCTGCTATGGTCGAGACGGGTGCAAGAGAAGAGCTGGTGACTGGAAGTCGAATCTGTGTCAGACGGATCTATTGAACCGCTGGTGGAGAGCACCGGAGCGGCAGCAGCGGAGGTGGTGAAGGTGGGCAAGGCAGGTCCAATGAACGATAAGCAGACTGGTGTGGAGTCTGTATCAGAGGGGTCGAGGGAGCCACTCGAAGGGACTGCTGAAGAGAATTGCAGTCGCCGCCTGGTGGTATCTATGTTTCCCGCTCCCGGAGGAGTTGGATCTACATAGGGGGCCGACTCCATGACCTGCTCCCTTGATACTGGAATGCGATCCAGCAGAACTCTCAAATCAGATGATGCAGCTTCCATCTGAGATTTGGCCGCCAGGCCATCTGTGGTAGCCTGGACGAGTTCTCCCTTCATCTCTCTTGCTTCGGTGGTTGCCGCCCTGACTTCCGTCGTCACCTCCTGGGCTTCATCCGTAGCTGCCTTCAACAGCTCCAACCGCCCGTCGCTCCTTCGACGAGCGGCGTTCCTGGCCCTTCGCCTCCTGTTCCTGAGTCGAACCACGTCAGGGTCGACAACAGGGGGAGGGGAAGGTGCCTGGTATGCTTGCGGATCTGTAAGCATAATAAGGATTAAGCATAAAAACGGAATGCAATAGTTGTGAAGACCACAAATAAAGCCTGATTAAAAAACTTTAAGGCCAGTAAAAAAAAAGTGAGAAAATGGGAAATATAAATGAATTTTAATATTACTGAATTATTAATTATTAATGTTCATTTGTAAGAAATAATGCAACAGACACGTTTTTTTTAAAGTATGTAATTACCAGAAATACAGTGGTATATTCAAAGTTAATATTTCAGCCTGAGTAACTACTTTAAGGCCACCAGTATTTTGCACACAGCAGTTAATAAGATTGTGAAAACCATCCAACTTTTCGTTGTTTTTAACTTCTTCGACGTGTTGGTGCTCTTTGTGAAGATGTCGAAAGTTAAAAAAATGAAGAAAGATTGAAGCTTATTATTCAAGGGGGATGAGTAGCCGTACTTCGTTCGTTTCCGTTCGTTTGCTAAAGAAGTAGGAAGATCGAAAACTGTTTAATACTTTATTGAGATTGAAAGACAATACAGGCAAAAAAAAAAAAAAAAAAAACACGGGTAGAAAACCTTGAGCTTTCCTCGCGTGATGAAAGAATCGCAAACTTACACCTACTGGAAAGTACTCAACCAGGAAAATTAATCGGGCAACAGGCTTAAATATTTGTCAAAAAACGATAGATAACATTATTAGAAGGTGCGGAAGTTTTATTTATGCAGCAAAGTTGGGTGAGTCTCAGTTACTGAATAGGCACAAAATAGAGCGTTTGAACTTCAGCCAGAAAGTCATGACCTTATCATGTTAGCATATCAAAATGTCCTCGCAAGTCATTTTACCAAATGCTGAATTTACTGAAGAAAATTGGAAGTATCACCAGGACAATGCACCTATCCATTCAAGAAACAGTACAAAAAAAACTGGCTCCAAGTCAACAATGTTGAAATGGCCAGCTAAGTCTGCAGATCTTAACCCTATAGAGAAATTATGAGGGGACTTAGCAAGTAGAGCTTATGCAAATAAGGAACATCTTACTTAATCAATAGACCTGAAATCTACTGTCAAAGATGAATGGTATATCCCGAACTTTGTCAAAAAGTAGGTTCATACATGAAAACAGGAATATTTGAAGTAATTTGAAGAAATGGCTCCTACATAAGCTTAGGAATGTTTTGATTTTTTGTCATCATGCTTTTTTCCATGGTGGCCTTAAAGATTTTACTTAGGTTCATATATTGATCTGCAATATTTTCTAATAATAACACAGTTACTACTCACTAAACCAAACCTACTTCTTTCATTCAAAACGAGGATCTAAGGTAAAATTTCAAAGCATTTATGAAATCAACAGATTTGCCTTAAAATTTCACTTAAGTAAGCTCTTACATCTCTTAAAAACACTGAAAATTACAAGTTTCTATCAATAAAACTTTAAGAAATGGAGCATAAAGTTTAGTGATTCAATGTTACACATAGACTGTTCCAAATCTAATTAAGAATTAATTAAAACAAATTTCGGAGAACTATTGCAACATTACATCTCTAGCCAAAAGGTATAGGCATATGTCCGATCCATTTACATAAAATCTAATGATATATGTTTTTAAAACTCGGCAGGTTGTTTGCACTGAGATTTAATACTTGCAGTTTTAAGCATAAAACATTTTACTGGAGCAAAGGGTATGGGGCTTAAATATTAATAAGTAAATACTACCTTCGGTTCCGTTAGAAATTATTGTGCATATTTTATATAGATTTAAAAAATATTGTCAAAGTTGACACATTGTGTCTATTTAACGTTATTTCGACAAAGAAACCCAATAGTAACTACAGCCATGAAAGTTAGTTCAAAATTACTTCAGACCCGGGGGTTTCACCTCGGAGCAATTTTTATAAATTTCGAATCGTCTTTTTTTTGTAATTAAGTTAAAAGTTCACAAAATGTACTAACAAGGGCATTAATTCACACATCACTTAACATTCTGTGTTATAAAAGAGTATTTCTGAAACGGATGAAGTTTGCTCCAGTTTTCACGATTAGTTCAAACAGGATATAAGGTACTTAATCCCCCCCCCCTATCCTCAGCAAATTTTAAATTATACCCACTTCAAGCTCAGATGGTAGGAGCAAAATGTTACTGCAGTGAATAAACTTGACCAACTACCTTTCAAACATACAACACGACAGTGTTGTCGTGATCCAGAGATTCCTGTAAAACTTGGTACAAGTTCATTCAGATCAATCAAATGAGGGCGGGGGGGGGGGGCGTGGTGTTCTTCGAAACTTGAATAACTCATTTAGGTGTATTTTCACCATGTTTCATTTTTTCTTCGAGACGGAGGGGATTACATTTTTTCTGATTATAACTGATTCTAATCAAGTACTTCCGAACAGACATTTTAACTCTTTGCAAGCTAAAAAGTTTTGCAAGGATGACTTAAGAGGTAGAAAAATTGGGGGGTGAACCAAATTATGTTTAAATAGTAAGTTGTAGCAGAGATAGCTTGATCTATGTGCTTTTAAAAAAATCAGGAAATGTATAGAATTAACTTTACACACTGCAACTGTCATTTTCAATTTTTTTATTGGAACAGAACTCATTCTACCTTGTTTAGTAACAGCTTTTTCGAAAACATTTACGAAATAACGAGCACTTTCACCCGTTTCTACTTCATTCAATCCATAAAAATATTCAAGAGAAATTGTTTTGCAAATCGCCATCGGAATTTGAACCTGTGTTGTCTGTACGATTTTCGATTTTTTTAAAGAAACAGTGACCACTTTTTATTTTTGGTCAGCCTATGCTTAACATCAAGAGTAACCATTCATATTCGTCATTATAGACTCATATCTTTGAAAAACATTATCTCGAAAACGAGGAAAGAAAAAAATGGGTTTCAAAATAAAATTGTTTTACCTTTAAGGGTGTAAGGGATAAGGGACCTTATTATTCTGTAGTTGAAACAGTGAAGAATTTTTAAGGACTGAGCTATTTTAAACGATTAAGCATTTTTTAAAGAGATTAAGCGAAAAGTAACTTGAAAGGGGGAAAAATATTGGTCTGCCAGTCAGAAGATTATGTTCCGCCGTATATAAAGTGCTTGAATACTAACCGTCATTGAAGACCGCTCGATGAGTCGAACCCGAAACATCATCCAAGTATTCAGTCTCTGAAAAAAAAAAAAGAGTGTTTCAATACACAAAATAATACTCATTTGCCTCTTCTAACACAATGATATCTCTAATTTTAGTCAGAAGCAATGTTCGAATTTCTTCCCATTAATAGGTTTCGTTCCTGAAAAAATTGCATACTGGGACGTTACGTTTCATTTGCGTTAAATTCTAGAATGGTACCTGAAAATATGTATTAAATTTAATTGAATTTTACATCTCATTAAAAACAACCGATTGGTTGTTTTGAATTATTAATTATAAGGTCAGCTGGGGAGTAGAACGATAGCGTAAGATAAAATGTGTAAATAGTTTGCATTCAAAAAATAAACATCGACGGTTAAAAAAAATGTTAAGGATTAGTTTAACTATTTCAAATCACGAAGATATTTCTAAGCAATGACTAAATTTACTGACATTCGCATTTCCATCCTTAACTGTTTCAGAGCTTTCACATTTTTGTAATCTAGTGGAGACGTAGTTTGTGCGTAAAAGTAACATTATATTTTATGCTCCCTCCAAAGTTTTGAATGTTAAGAGCCTGTTTTTGTAAGAACAGGGCAGAAAATGGGGGGTGTTCGGATTTTCAGCATTTTTAATTTGTCAAATTTTTATGGTGAATTCTTTTAAAGATTTTAGAAGACATGTATTTTTTCTTTTCCTCCAAAAGAAATTTTGGGAGACCTGTAAAAATTCGTAAAGCGGAGTCCGACGTAGAGGTTTTTCCGAATCAGCGTTTTTTAAAAATGCTATTATTTCATTATTAAGCATCAACCAAAAAAAATTCTTCTGTTCACAATATGACATTTAGTACCTAAATTGAAATATATCATAAAATTTGTGGTTGATCTTCAGTACAGCTTTTCAGGGGTCGCCAAACTTTGTAGAAAAAAACGATAATGAAAGTGTCATGTTTGAGGCTCTCTGGTTCCCTGCATTCAGGGCTCAGCCATGGTTTTTGTACATAATTCGTGTAATATATATATATATGAATTATTCAATGCCCTTATTAGTTGCAAGGCTCACCCTCTGCGCTGCCAAGAAATGGCAGTTTTTGTATTGAAAAATGCTAAAAAGTGCAGTGTTTTCATCAGTCTTTATCTCAGTGCACTGATGACCAGTGTGGAACTGGATGCTTGCATTTCAAAATAGAATATTTGTATTTTTCACAAACAAGTGACAGAACTATGGGCAAATTGTTTACAAGAACACAATAAGTATTTCAATTTAGTCAACATACCCGGATTTAAAAACCTTCCTCCAGGTACTTCCACATATTATTAAAAAAAAACTAGTATGTTCAAAAACTTACAATAAAAGAATTATAAACTTTCCAATAGACTGATTATGCTTACTCGCATACTTTATAATATGATAACTAGAAGCAAAGTGAAAAAAAGCATCAAAATATGATAAAAACACGTATTTTTAGAGGCCTGTATCGCAGTGCACTGAGGGTTAGTATAGAATTTGATAACTGCATTTCAAACTAGAGTATGTCATTTCACAAACAAGTTATATAACTATGGGCAATGATTCTTCAGGCTCATTAAATGCACTTCAAGTTGAGGAAATTGCATAAGAGTTAACGACGCATCCACTTAGTTGTACTCAAGCTATAATGCTTTGTCTTGCATTTCTTTTAAGGCAGCTATACCTTTGTTTTATAATGTCATAAAATTGCTTTTATCATAAGTGATGAGATATTACTTCCTAATTGTTTGCTTATCATGGTAGTTTAGTGCAGGGACAATAATTTTTGTCACTATAATGTACAGCCTAAACGAATATCAACGAACTATAACGTACAATACAAACGAAAGAAAGCTATCTTAAGTAAAATAATTAAAAATATACCTAAAACACCTTCAAAAAGGTTTACAAATAACTTACGTTTTCACCGCAGCAATAACCGTTTTTATTTAACTTTGCTTCCAGTTATCATAGTATAAAGTATGCGAGTAAGCATAATCAGTTTATTTGCAAGTCTATAACTCTTTTATGATAAGTTTTTGATCATACTAGTTTTTTAAATAACATCTGGAAGTCCCCGGAGGAAATTTTAAACCCGGATATGTTAGTTCATCTTACTGGTTTTAAATACTTATTGTGTTCTTGAAAAGTGTTTGCCCATAGTTCTGTCACTTGATTGTGAAAGTACACATACTTAGTTTGAAATGCAGGCACCAAGTTCTATACTGACCCTCAATGCACTGAGATACAAGCCCCTAAAAAGTATACTTTTTATCATATTTTGGTGACAAAATTGCAATTTAGTAGCATCAGTGAGCATTAAACATGCGTTTAATGAGACTATATATTAATTTATATATATCACTGCACAAATTGTTCGCAAAAACCATGGTGGAGCCTCAGTGCATGGAACCACGAGGGGTCAAACATGTCCTATTTTCACATTCTTCGGCACAGTTTAACTACCCCAGCCAGGGTCCACGGAAGGTCAGCCAGAAAATTTACGATATATTTCATTTGAGGCACTAAATATCATGTCGTAATCACAAAGGTTACTTTTGCTGATGCTCAATGCGCAGAGATAATTGAATATTAAAAAATGTCGATTTGACACAGCTGACTGTATCGCTATCGAAATTTCAGCAAAACGAAATTGAGTTATATAGTTAAAAACGTTATGTACTACTGTTAGTAATCGTAACACTAAATATAAAAACGTTGAACACTTACTGTGTTCGAGGCAGAACACTTTGTATTCAAGGGTCTTGATCCGCTCTTGATCTTCCCTTGCGTTGTTCTCCAGCCTCGAGACTCTCCTCGTGTGTGCAGTCTTCCATCGTAGGAGTTCTGCGACTTGGTCCAAAAGAGTCTGTTGGTTCGCCATTGTGTCTGGGAAAAGAGTAAGTAATGTTTCAAATACGAAATTCCAATTGAATTAATTTTCCTAACGAAAAAACAGTTTTTAAGAAGTCAAAGAACAAAAATTACAGTGTGAGTACCCATGAGATTTCATAGTTTTTTTCTTTAGAACGTATGGCTTTTTTATTTCTCAACTCAAATTTAGCTCCTTCAGAAGTCCTACAGGTGCATAGTTTTGTTTTGAATCATCATTCTTAAAGCACGCAGAAATTGATACCATTATGATACCTTATACCTCCTATTAAAAATTTGTCAAATTGTTTTTCATAAACTACTTGGTTGAATTTGCCATTCCGTTTAAGTCATTGACAATATTTTCATTAATTAAGCATTTTTGAACTGAGAACGTTCTTTTGAGGTTTGCAGAGTTTGTTCTACATTTTAATCGCCTACATCAGGAATCTCCAAACTATGGCCCTGAGAACATAAAATGTGGCCTGCGACAACTGGTCAACTTTTAAGAGACAGTTTTTATAAAAACCGGACAGAAATGGGCTGTTCGGATATACACCATTTTTTGATTTTGCTCAAATTTTTATGGTGAATTCTTCTAAAGATTTTAGAAAACTCGTTTTTTTCCTTTTCCTCCAAAAAACTTTTTGGTGACCTGTAAAAATTCGTAAAGTGAAGCCCGACGTAGATGTTTTTCCAAATCAGTGTTTTTTAAAATTCAATTACAGTCGAGCCCCGACTTACGCGAGGGACGCGTTCCAAGACTCCTCGCATAAATCGAGATTTCGCGTTGTAGAAAAATGTACGTATGCAATTTTTTTTAGAAACATATCAACTTCTTTTAGTCACTGTTAAACATCCCTTAAATTGCTTTAAAGCATTCTTCAACTATACATTAGTTTCTTACATAAAGAACTGAACTTTTACCGTTTTCAAAAAATAAAGAAAGCCGTTTTGTTCAACAAAAATTACTTTAAGATGCACAAAATGAATGATCAATGCGAGGGTAAAACATAAAATAAAACACGGCACGCACAGTGTAGCAATAGTAAAATGTTGCACTATAATAGTACTAAACAGCAGATACAGTAATAATTATTCATGAGTTGAAAAATAAAGATGGTGATGATTTATGCTCCATGATCAGATCGTTATTTTTTTGAATACATTTTTATGTACGATGGCTTCGCCTTTTCTTTTATAACGTTTCCATTTATTCAACAGCCTCTTTTCCTGATCTCTTTAATCCACAGTACATCAAGAGCAGCTTCCATTTTCATAATACATATTTCCTTTGCTTAGACACTACTCTACAAAGTTCAATATTGAAACAAAGTTCTGAACGTTTACGGATTTTTGTTTTGACTTCTAATTGTACGTACGGAAGACTCACTCATACTTATTGTCGTGCTACCGTCGACGTTTCGTGGTTGTTCAAGCACATCGACATTTTTTTTTTTTTTTTTTGCAAAAACTTTCTTTTTTTCCCATCTTCAAACATTGGATGAAACAGCACCCTAAGGTGTCATTATATTTCATCAACTTTCAAAATTAGAATGAAAAAAATAAATAAATAAATAAAAGATGCTAAGTTGATATTTGATGCACCAACAACGCGATGCGTAGAATCATTAGAACTTTCGCTGTCAGTGATGTTAAAATGATGCAATGACATCCACGAAATCAATATTTAGTAACCAATAATAAAGTCTATGCTTCCTACCAAAAAAAAAAATCGCGTTGTTGCCGAGGAATTCGCGTTAGCTCTAAAATTCGTTACTTGTGAAGAATTCGCGTTATAGCCTTTTCGCGTAAGTCGAATCGCGCTGCGGCGGGAGTCGACTGCATTTCTGTGTACTGAACATCCGCCGAAAAAATCTTGTGTTGACAATATGACCTTCAGTGGACCCTGGCAGGAGTGGCTGAACTGAGCCGAGGAAAGTGAAAATGTGAGACGTTGGAGGCCTCTTTGTTCCATGCACTGAGGCTCCACCATGGTTTTTGGACTTAATTTGTGTAAAATATATATAAATTATTCAATACCCTCATTAGTGGCTTGGCTCACCCTCTGCGCTGACGAAAGTTGGTGGTTTCTCTATCGAAATATGCTAAAAAGTGCAGTTTTTACAAGTCTTTATCTCAGTGCACTGAGGGTCAGTGTAGAACTGGATACCTGCATTTCAAGCTAGAGTATGTATATTTTCTCAAGTGACAGAACTACGGGCAAATTCTTTTCCAGAACACATTACGTATTTCAAAACAGTAAAATGAACCATTCAGTTTGCAGTTCAATGAACATATTCTGGTTTAAACTTTCCCCCAGGAACTTCCAGATACTTTTGAAAAACTAGTATGATCAAAACTTACCATAAAAGAGTTATAGACTTGCAAAGAGACTGATTATGCTTAGTCGCATACTTTATAATATTATAACTGGAAGCAAAGTTTAAAAAAAAAGAAACTTGTTATTGCGGTAAAAATGTAAGTTATTTGTATCACATTTTTTTGAAGGTGTTTTAGACATATTTTTAAATATTTTAATTCAGATAGCTTTTTTCCCGTTTGATAATTACTTATTTTATACCATTTTAGGTTGTACATAGTGACAAAAATTATTTTATCTGCACTAAATTATCATGATAGCAAACAATTTCAAAGTCATATTTTATTACTTATGATGAGAGCAATATTATGACATTATAAAACAATTGTACAATTGCTTAATTGACTAGTGGGACAATAAAATGCAAGACAAAGCATATAACCTTATTACAACTAACTAAAAGCGTCGTTAACTCGTATGCAATTTCCTCATATTGAAGTGCATTTTATGAGCCTTCAGAACAATTGCCCATACTTCTGTCACTTGTTTGTGAAAATACACCTACTCTCATTTGAAAGTCAGGTAGGTATCCAGTTCTACACTGACCCTCTGTCACTAAGATCAAGGCTCATGAAAACTGCACTTTTTAGCATTTTCGATACAAAAACCGCCAATTTTTGTCAGCGCTGAGGGTGAGACATGCAACTAATGATAGGATTGAATAATTTGCACATAGTATTGCACAAATTACATACAAAAATCATGGTGGAACCTCCGTGCATGGAACCAGGAGGGGTCAAACATGTCACATTTTCACTTTCTTCGGCACAGTTTAACTACCCCAGCCAGGGTCCACTGAAGGTCAGCCAGAAAATTTACGATATATTTAATTTGACGCACTAAATATCATGTCGTAATCACAAAGATTACTTTTGCTGATGCTCAATGCACAGTTATAATTGAATATTAAAAATAGTCGATTTGAGAAAAACCTAAATCGGGACCAACTTTCGGAATTTCTGTGGGTCACAAAAATTTTTTTGGAAGAAAAAAAATACGTGTCTTCTATAACCATTCGAAAAATCCACTGTAAAATTTTAGCGTAATCAAAAATGTCATGTACCTGAGCTGCCCGACTCTTATAAAAACTGGCTCTTAATAAAACAACAAAACCAATGCTACTGGGTATCTTTAAGTTCACTATAAGAATTTATGTATTTACATTGTGCGAATATAAAATTTTCACAGATTAGGAAAAATGCAACATCAATCGTTTAAATGTTTAGTACCATTGTGTAATTCAGTTCCTGTATGTAAGGGTCATTTTCTCGATTGTGTTCCATTCAATGGAAATCCTTTTACCAGTAGCGTTCAGAGAGTTTTACTTCTAGGTGGAATGAAGGAAATTTCTGTCTGCGCTATTGGTTTGATAGATATCAGTAATAGTATTTGATTCTATTGAACTCTGTTAGAGTTGAATATGTCTTTCAATCTTACAATTAAAAAATCATTACATGTTATGCTATTTCTTTCATTAGAAATTCAGAACCCATATTAAAAGTTCGATTGGGAAAAAGATCAAAGATGAGAGTCGGGAAGAATGTGACAATCCAAAACAAAATGTGCAATAGCTTTACCAGCTTATCCAATAACTGTAGCAGCGAAAGCCTGAAGCTGCTATTCTTACTGGAAGAGCTCGAACTATTTTTTCACATTTTATTTCGGCATGAATGCAGCAATGCCATTTGTTCTAACTCTCCCCTACAGATAAAGATGTTGGAAAATATTTCCAAGTCAATTCAGGATTAATAAGGCCATACAAAAAATTTCTAACGGGTACTGAATAATTACTAATGATGTATTTAAAAAATATTCAATGTCATGTTATTTGGTATTTACAGAAAGACCTGTTTACAATTAATTTTGATTACTGAATCCAAATTGAATGACCAAGTAAATTAACGAATATCAGTTCTGATGCAATTAGAGAAAATGGTTTCGCCACCGGCGTTCATTTTTCTGATATCTGGCGGATGAGAACTGAAGATTTGAAGTAAAAGTTGAAACTTGTGTTTAAATTCTATGAATGCAGAAACACTTAGAACTGAACGAAATGAGCAAAAAGTAGTTTTAAGACTGAAATATGCTTTCAATTCTTAATTACAATTCGTTTGAGGAGGGGGGTCGTGGGAGGAGGGGGTCGACCCCGAGTCTCAGAATATTCGACTGTCTAGTGGGTATCACGACGGCCAACAAGTTTGGAACACAGCTGTAATTATAGTCAGAGTGGTGTAGCTTAATGTCCAGGTTAGTAACCTACGGCAACTAATTAACTTATTTAACTACGGAGTCTCAAAGTTGATAATTTGAAACAAAAAGAATCACAGTTTTGTGTCAATTACAGTAAAATGCCCGAGTCAGTAACTTTGAGCAAAGGCTGTAATTATGCTCAACGAGATATAGTTTTAGACTCATGTCAGAAAACCATGAGATCTAATCATTTTAATTAAATGGTCCCAAAAATAATAACTTTAGTATAAAAGAGCGTTTTTTCACGAGTTTATATGAGCGGTACTGAAAATCTTATGAGCTTACACTCGCATAAATACTAGAACGAATCAACAGCCAAATGTACTTTAAGCTCCCAAAGTTTCATGCTTCCACTGTTATGAAACTTTCTGTAACCTTGACCACAATATGGCAATTCTTTTCTCAAAGTTGATCCGCCCTTTTTGAGCACTATATTTTGGAGATTCTAGATTCTCAGAATTTGGATCTCGGAAGCTGAAAATTTGCAGGTTAGTTTCAAAGACATCTCCACGCTTCTATAAATTTCATCCCATTCGGGGATGATCGAGCAGGGACAGATTGAGAAATTTAGTTCAGTTGACGCGGAATCACCCTGATATAACATTGTGATAATTCACAGGCATCTTTTGTTATTTTTGACTTTATAATGATCATAAATCATTTATTTTCAACTATATATTAGGAAGAGAATTGCAGTTAGGTAAGCGATTGAGTTCATAATTACTGTAGAATTTGCATATACACTACTTAGTAATAAACTTTTATAAATAAACGAATTTATTAAATAAGGCTCAAAAGTAAAAATTTAATATTAACGTCAAAAAAAAAAAACGAAAAAAAACAGCAACATACGTTTGTTTGACAATAACAGAAGATGCAGGTGAATTTTCCATGATGATTATATCAGAATGACTTCACGTCAACTGATCCGGTTTTTCAAACTGTCCCCACTCAATCATCTCCTAATGGAATGAAATTTTATAGAGGCGTAGAGATGTCAGTGAAACTTAACTGATGCTAATTTTCAGCTTCCGAGAGCTGAATCCTGAGGATCTAGGATCTCCAAAATATAGTGCTCCAAAGTGGCGGATCAGTTTCGTGAGAAAAATTGCCATGTTGTGGTCAAGGTTACAGAAAGTTTTAACCCAACAAAACATAAATGTGAAAAAGAATCCCAGTTCGGTTGAAAATAGGTGCGAGAAAGACGGTGTCAGCGACAAATATAGTTCAGATCTAAACAGTTATTTATTTATAACTAGCAGTACCCGCACAGCGATGCCCGTGCTAAAAATTTAATGGAAGTCCGTTCAATAAAAAAAGCTGACGCCCCCTCCCCTTCTGATGTGAAATGATAGTATTTCTTTGTATAAAATGCGTACACACCTTTTCAAAAAAAAAAAAAAAAACTATTCAAGTTTCTTTGAAATTTAAAACTTTTCTTCAAATCATTAAATTAGATTTACAGTTGCTTTAAAAACTCTAAACTATTTAGCGAGTGAAGCGGTTGTTACTGCAATTTAAAATATTTCGCCAAATTAACAAAAAAAGACATCAAATTATATCTTTCAAATGTAAAAATAATTCCGCGGCTCTATTGTTTATCGTCAAAATTGCCCAGCAACAACGCTATCATAATCCATCCGTCTAAAAAAAACATCTGGGGTGGGGGGGGGGGGTAGAAAACATCCCATGGAACATTCAAAAATAATCGTCAGAAAAAAAGAAAATGTCGTACATTTCATTTGGATAAAAACAAATCAAAAGCTTCTTTTCTTTCAAAACAAATCGCCAAAACAATGAATTACATTAACGGTTGCCTTAAAACAATAATCCTAGACTGAACTGCTCAGCGCCTAACCTACCAAGCGACCACGCTACCGGAACCCAGTCCTTTTGCGAGTGAAGCGGATATTTTTTCTTTGGCAATAATAAATGTTTCGCCAAACAAACAAAAAGGTATGAAATCACATTAAGAGTAGATTTCAAATTTACATATTAAGAGCTGCATTGCCCGGCTTTGCCCAGTCTACCTTGAGAACAAAAATTGTGTCAAGTGACATTCACTTGACACAATTTATATTCAACAATTAATTAAAAGAATAACTTTATAACATAAAGAAAAGAAAAAACACCATACAAAATTACCCTTCCAAACAATGACGACAGATATTAAAATATTTTTAAGAAATTAAAATGCGAAAGGTGGATTTTAAAAGCGTAACCATGGAAAAGTGAAAATAAAATGGTTGAAAACCTGAATCGAAATGACGTATTTCGAAATTGATTTAAAAACGCTTGTAACTTTTTTTCCTTTGAAGATAGAAGCTAATTTTTTCGACCAAAGGTCGAGAGAGATCTGGAGTAAAAATTTTCGCTTTTTCCAACGCTGTCAAAAAGAAAACTGTGGGACAATTCCTTCACTTTTTATTGATAGATTTAATGAAGAAAGTAGTGCCTAAATTTCAGCTAAGCCTAAAACAGTTCGAGCTAAAAACGCAAATTACTCCCACCGTAATTAAGTTAGAGCATTGAAATTAATTGTTTAGAACGCAGAAAATTTTACCCTTTTCAACGATATATAATATTAATATGTGCAAGTAATTTTTCACCCCTTTAATAGTCAATAATAGGCAATTTACGTGAAATTTGGGACCAAATTTGAATACAAAAAGAACTATTTATCGGATTTTTTTCGAATTATAGCCTATGTTACTCAGTAAGAAAGCACCTTTCATATAGTGAAAGAATTTTTCGAATAGGTGCAGTGGTTCCGGAGATTACCTCGAACATATAAACACACAAAAATCCGACCTCTCTCTTTATATTAGTAAAAATGATTTTTCTCTAATCAGTTTGTGAATTTGTTACTCGTTATAATTGTTAAATATTTATTTATGTATTTATTCATTCTTTTGCTGCTATATAGTTTGTCTACAATTAAATGTTAGATAATACTTACAGGAACTAAAAACACGCAAAATATTTTCCTTTAGTTAAAAACAGTTCAAAAGCTTTTTAAAATACATTATCATTTTTATAAAAATTTAAAAGCAATACTCAATTAGAATATTGCTTACATGATAAATAAAATGTTCTACGCAGTCTAAGTTTTTTCGTGTCTATCCAATGATCAGAATGGGCTTAAAGCCTTTAAAATTTGACGATGCTTCCCCCCCCCCCTAAAAAAAAGCCCATCATGGTTACAAAAAGTTTGCTTTCATTCGAGATTAAATCAAGCATTAAACTCAACGCTGCGAAAGCACAATCCACTGGCCTCCGTAACTGTGGAAACACATGCACAAACACGCACTGAGGTTTCCAATCCCGTATCAATCTCAGTCCCGCGGTGTTTTGGGATTTTGAGGAGCCAATCTCGTGGGATAGCGGGGGATGTTCCAAAAGTTCAATTTTTATGTCGAATAGAAAAAGTAACTATAAAACAAGTGTAGCTATCGCCAGGGAGTTCATACACTAAATACTGTATTAGATTGAGGAAAGCCTTCGAACATGGAATTAAGAAGTTTATAACTTGTTTATTATTTTACTAAGAAACTTCGAACAGTGCCATCTTTATCAGAAAAACCAGAGCTTTCCATGGACATATAATGTTAAATAAATGCAAGTATTTTTCACCCCCATATTAATGAAAACTGCCCCCTCTGAGAGGTATTTCACCCCACAATGGGACGAAAAGTTCCCTATGTCTTACTCTAAAGTGTAAGCCATATTATATAAAACTTCATTAAAAACCATTCAGTAGTTTTTGCGTGAAGGAATAACAAATATCCTCACAAACTTGTGCATACATAATAGTATTAAGATAATCAAACAAAACATATTTATGATAGTGATTATTATTAGTAGTAATCTTTACTAATAATAAGGCTAAAAGTCGCTCTGTTTGGATATCCGGATCTCTTTGTAGCGCCTAGACCGTTCGGCCCGATTTTCATGAAATTTGGCACAAAAGGAGTTTGTAGCATGGGGGGGAGGGGGTGCACCTGAACGCGATTTCTCGAAAACTTGATTTTGTTCTTTTTATATTCCAATTTTACGAACATTTCACGGAGCAAATTATCATAACGTGGACGAGTAAATTACCAAATTATCATAAAGGGGAACCGTAACATGGGCGACCAAATTAACATAGAAATTGGTGCACCATTTGTAAATATGCCGGCGAATCAAATGACTTAAGTTCTCTACTATGGCCAAACCATGCGGGTACCACTAATTATAAAAATAACAGAGCAACTCAAAACAATATTTTTAAGTCTGAAATGCAGATTGATAGTATAGTTTACTTTAAATCTTATGGCTAAATTACAAATACAAAGCATTTAAAAAAGGCTGAATAAATTAAAAGTTACGTACCGAATCCTAGTAGAAATATTATCCAAAACCACAAGATCAAAATTTCTATCATAGAGTACCGTTCAAAGGTGGCGGAAATTTCCGAATTGCCTCCTTTTATATGAATCTATTACATTTTGCGCAGTTGCGCAGAGAGAAACGAGAGACATGGGTTCGAGAGCCCCTCCTCTTCGATACTTCGGAATTAGGAGCCCAACTGTCCTGAATTGTTAGGATTGTCCTTACTTTTAGAACCGTTTCCTGATTCTGAACATTTGTGATTTTGCACTCGCATTCGACTTCTCATCCTAATTTGTCCTGAACTTTTGTGTGAAATTTCATGATAAACAAGTTCAAAGTTTAACTTGTGACGCGTATTACGTTAATTTAATTAACTTCTGTGATTATAAACCACAATTATGTACCTGAGAGCCAGAGGGACGTAAATCACACTATGATAGTCTTACAGGAGAGGGGAAAGTTTTTACTGGTAAATGCAAAGCTCTCTTAACCCTGGTAAAAAATTGAAAATATATATATTTTTTTTTTAATTTTTTTTAGGAATTGCGTTACATGGTTCGATGCGGAAAAGGCTTCTGCATTCAACGCACAAATAAGAATGGCAGTTTTTGGAATTACGTCCCTCTGTCTCTGAGGCACAGAATTTACTGTAGCATATATATTTTTCTTAGAGTAAGATTTCAGGATACATAAATGTTCATATGCTATGCTTCATGTTTGTTCAAAGATCTTACCGTGTCATCAAAGTTTTGCCTGACCTCATTACACGTCCGGCAGAAAAAAAACTGTTTATGATGAAGTGCCTATCGCTGCAGAATAGTGTGATTCGTGTATAACAAAGTTCATTCGCAACCGAGCTGTCCTGTTTGCTAGAGTGCGACGCAGGAGGTCGTGGGTTCGGTTCCCAACAGTGCACTGAGTGTGGTTTCCTTTGTTTGTGATCTAAATCTGTCTTGCATTGTCTTTCCTGCCATTAATAAACGTAAATGGTCGTCGTTATCACATGTATAAGCGGATGCGAAGCACTCATCACGCAGCCATCTTAAACATTGAGTGAGAGTGTCTTCCAGAATGAAATCTAAAATTGTGAAGAAGTATGGCTTCATTTTCAAACAGATTCCTTATGCAGCCTCCGCAGTTTATTTGTTTGTGTATATTGTTGTTTTATACATAGAGTCTCTATACCTAGCAGAAGAAACGCTGAAGTTGTATTCTTCACTAAAATTCTGTACGCCAGAGTCGGACTAACGTAATCACGTAATTGCTACTTTACAGGTGAACAAGTGATGAGACTTGGGCTCTTTTAACGCTTATATATAACTGCGAAGGATTTTGTTTTCGGGGTTACGTTCACATAGTTCGATGAAAAAGATGAAAGGGAAACATGGGTGGCACCCCCCCCCCCCTCCCTCCGAGCACACTGTGCAGTTAAAAAACTCTCAAATGCTTCTGAGGATATTTCGGCTGATTCTTCTGCAAATTGACCCCCTGAATCCGAATATGATCTCCGGATCTCCGTTTTCCTCCTATACTTACCAATTTTTGTAGAAATGCCTCCTCTTTTTTTAATTTTGGGTGGGGGGGGGGGCTTTACTGAGGGGCAAAGGGGAGGAACGCATAAACTGCTCGAACATCTCCGATTTACCGCAATAAAAAAAGTTTTTATATGGTTTGAAGTATTTCTACTAAACGGGAGGAAAAACGAAGTTGAAATCGTAAGACCCATTGAAATTATTATCTGCAGAAGATTTATTTATCTCTTCGCTTGAAACGAAACATTTTGAAACAGTCAAAATCATTAGCAATTCTAAATACGAATTTCGAACTATTATGAAATTTCCTAAAATTTAAATGGATTCATTTAGATTGTTATCTTTTCAAAACACAAAGAGCAAACATATGAGTTCGCCTTTTAAAGAAAAATTGGTGACGCTGATGGCTGTCGTGGCAGTTGAGCGGCCCTCTGCTTTCCCAAGCGCCCGAGTTTGCAATGCACGAAAGTTACGGTGTGTGGCCGGGTTCGTGCGGAGGTCGCTGAAAAAAGGTAAGAGAATTACGAATTTTGTAAATTTTATTTCAAATTTGAAAATGTAGGGCTGCGTTTCTCAATTTCTTTGACACGTGGAACCTTTTGAAATATCTAGTTTTTCATGGAGCCCTGGCTTTTCATGTATTGTATAGCTTGAATGTGGAGTTCTGGAAATTGTTTATTCGTAATAAAAAAGACGATTTTTATGTTTATTAATATTCTTCTAACAGCATATTCAAACAAAGTCTTTAACTTTAATGAGATGCATGTTCACTTATTTTTCTTGGTTTATCCCCAGGTTCGTCGACATTCCAACCCCCCCCCCCCTTAAATTTGCAAAATGTATGATAGCAACTGAAATATAGGGGGCGCGGGAATTTCGTGTCCGAAAAACTGGAGAAACACCCTTCTCTCATATCACACTTAATGGGTGAAGTTAAATTGAACATATTTTCAGTTTGTTAAACTATATTTTTCATTCATTTTTTACGGAATACAAGCAAAAGTTTCCCGCTGGTGCATTGATTTTTTCAAAACATCAGTTTAGTTTTTCCTATGTAGAAGCGAGAGAAAAATATTGATTGAAGCCTGAACAAGTTATTACTAAGATTTACACAACGGGAATATTAGTATCAAATTCAGTCCAGTAAATTGCTAAATGTACTTTAAAAAAAATATTACTCTCTACAGACTACTAAAAAATTGATAGTATAAACTATCTTTATCAAAGTTGCATAAATTTGGCGCGAGCTGACTATGTCAATATGTGAAACGTGGAATACTGAAAATGGTCATTTTCTATGCTAAGAACTATAACATAATATCTGGATTAAATATTTTAATTTATGAAAAAATCTGAAACGTTAAATATGCAAGCTTTAAAAAAAAATGGTTTTTTTTGGACTGCTTTTAAGCAAATAAACACATTATATCGGAAAAATTTCACAACAGACTTACTAATGAAAGTAAAATAAACAAATTGAATAATATTTCGTAGCGTAGCAACGTGAGGACAAATGCCAAGGGGAGGTCACGGGAGGTCACTGTCACCTTCCAAAAATTTAATTTCTCGACGAATTTTGTTCGATTCGGCAAAATGATAATTGCTCGGTAAAGTTTTCATCATTTGAATGGGTGGCGGGGAAAAGTTGTATGTTTTCTTTTCTGCAGAATAAAAACGTTGAATTTAGTCTGGAAAATGAATAACCTGTATTTTTAATTCGTTTACATGTTCCGGGAATTCGCTAACTGGAATTGACCTTGTAAATAAAGTAAAATTTATGGACGAACGTTGTATGCTCCAAACCTGGTTTGGGGCTTCTTTGCAGTAGGCAAAAGTATATAATTGAATGGGAAAACGATGTTTGTTTCTCTCCGTGGCCCGTTTAGTACATTGCAGAAAGCGGATTCGTTTTTTGGCTGGAGTGAAAAGTTATTGCTTTCAACTTACGTTTTTCCCGCCACCCATTCTTTGGCAAAATGTTGTGTTCCATTCGAGTAATTCCGTATTTGCAATGGATTTATAGCTCTCTAATATATACAGTGGCTCCCAAAAGTGTTCGTACACTTTGAATTTTTTTAGTAAAACCAAAATAACGCGAAACTGAATTCGAATATGAAGTCCAATATTTTTTACATCATTCCTATATCATTCTAAATACAACCTATTGGTTTTTTCAAAATATTGACGCATCTTCTTTTTGAAATGAGTCAGAAAACGAAGATACAGAGGAATAACACGCCACAAAAGTCATCGTACACTTAAATATTTTCGAATAAATTCATGATTAAAATTATCATATGCCGTTTTATTAATATTTTTGCATTGTGTTGATCCTTTTAAGTCATTTGGCTTTAATTTTTTGTTTATTTATTCCTTAATATTGTGCTTATTAGTGTAAAATGGCTGGTATTCGTAAAAAACCGCAAACACCATTCAAAATTTGAATTTTTTTTTCCCACAGTAGTGGTAAATTGGTTTGAAATGTCTCTAAATTAGTTAATTTATTTGTTTGTATAGTAAAGTGCTTGATAAAATGCTTTAAAGAAAGGAATCGGACCGAAAACAAGGTAAGAAGAGGTCAACCGGCAAAGTTAACAATACGTGATCGGAAATTTAAAGTTAAAAAAATTATGAAAAATACACATTTGAGTGCTGTAAACGTTTCTGCAGAGTTAACTGAAACATATTACACTTAATTTTCACCTAAAATTGTTCGCCAAGTTCTCTGATTAGCTGGATTAAATGGGACCTCTTCCCGCAGAAATTTACTTGATCGTACGAAAAACAGAAAACTTACGCTTTTCGTCGCAAAATTAATTATAAATAACCTAAAAAACGTTTTAGAATCACGTCTTATTTACAGATAAAAATTAAGTTAACATTTTTGGTTAAATTGTTGTATAACTGTAAGTAGAAGAAAAAATTAGGCACTTAATCTTAAGAACTTATTTGGATCAGTTAATCAGGACGGTGCGAGGGTGCATCTAGGGTGAGGGTGCATATCAGCATCAAAACTTGGGTAGTTTGTAATTTTTTGATGAAATAATGAATCATTGCTGTTCCTTTAAATATTTTAAAAACCAATTTTAAACTCTTAGCCAAAAATGTGGTTATTGGAAACAATTTTGTTTTTTTATCAAGACAACGATAAGAAGCACACGGTTTTCAACATTTGCATCTAGTGCCACGAAAATTGTCCTAAAGTTTAGAAAATACCCCCTAAATCTCCAGATTTTAACTTAATGTAACGTATTCAGAGATATCTGGAGGCTAGATTACGAAAATAGGGCTTTAAAACGAAAATAGAGCTAGAAACAGTAAGACTCAAAGTGTGGTAAAACACTTACTCAGAAATTACGCAAAAAAAAAAGAAAGAAAAAGAATGAAATCTATTCGCAGACGTTTAAAAGGTGTTATGAATACTGTATGATATTCTACTAATTAATAACTTAATCAAAAGTTAGATTATTCAATAATATACAGACATTTTATAAAGTGTACGAAGACTTTTGTGAGATAAAATTTCCGGCACTTTTTGATTTTTGATTTTTAAAAAATTAAGTTTCAATGTTTTTTAAAAACTTTTCATGTAGTTTTGTTAAAAATTGATCATAGATCTTATAATTAAATACCTATTCCGAAATATTAATTCTAACCAATTGATTGGGGCCTATTTCGTTGAAAGTCGTAGGTGTACGAAGACTTTTGGGAGCCACTGTAGCTCGTTCCTGCCAAACAAAGCAGTGTTACCAATAAGACAAAAAGTGGGATAGGATATGTAATCGGAAAAGGCATTCTGTGAAAACAAATCCGGTGTAATTTCTCTCCTTTTCGTGATTCGATTTCGAATTTCGTCACTTTTTGACCGGTACACCCTACCTTGCTGACTGTATGAGTCATTCATTTTAAACAGTTTAGAGAAAAGAAAATATATTGAAAAGCGGGGCTCTATTTTTAAATTGACTCTTTTAATTAAAAAATATCGGAAATTGCAAATGGCTTATTTTCACTCGAGCAAAGTTGATGTTGCTCTGATTTTTCCGATTACCTTGACGACGGTTGCTATAAGTATCTATTTAGGGAGCGAAATTTTCGTCGTCATTGTTACAGATTGTCTGCGGTTTGATTTGTATTTTTTTCCACTGCTTAAATGAAGCAGACGTAACACAAAAAAAAGTTATTGCCTAAAATAATTGTTATCTCGAAAAAACTAACTTAAACACCAAAACTAATCTCAATACAAAATTTACAGTTTACTAACTCCCATCATTTTAAATTTATAAGATACAAAAATACATAACGTTACCCGCTGCAAATAGTCATTATGATAAGTGTACTGATAGATATCGGCCATTAAATATTTTATTTTTATTATCTTATTCTCATCTTAATTTCGTTTTTATGGATATCCCTCGCATTACCTATTCTAGAAGGATGTCAGTCATAATAGGACGACTGAAACTTTTTCTTGTCCATTCCATTTGTAGAAACGAGTTAGGGTCCTATCGCAGTTCGTAATTGCGAAAATTTTTATTTACAAACTAGTGACCTGGTAATTTAGCCGAATTAGCCCACACGTAAATTTGCCCTGCTTGCAGTAATGATCTGCTTCGTTGCAAGCGTTTTTCGTACGAAAAACGCTTGCAATTCCGACTCTACTTTAGTACGACTTCAGGAAATTCGAAAACTAGTCAAAATGAATAATTTTGTGCTCGCAGTGCTGCGTGTAAATATACAATAGAACGTTCTCCATTTAGATCACAATTTCTTCAAGAATTTCTGGAAAAGAAATGGAAATTTCAAATTTCAGAAATTTCATTTTACGTGCAGTTTAAAATGATTCAAAATACATCCAGCTCCTTAATCTTAATTTCTTCCCGCTGAAACTTGAAAATGTTTTCAGTATTAAAGCTAAATTCAGTAAAACAGCGCTTAGTTTATACCCGTGGACGGAATACCCTACCTAAGGTTTGAAATTTCTCGGTTAAATCAAATTTACTTACTAAATTTTTATTAAATGCATCTTCATTTCAAGCGTATATTAGGTAACAGTAGTTTATGTGTTTATTCATGCTACTTTATTCAACCAGGGTTAGTGACTTTAATAAAAAAAAGAAAGAAAGAAATTCACTTTTCATTTAAATCGTATTCTTTTGATTTTAAATGGAATTTTTTTGATTTAAATCAAAGTTTTATTTTAATCTTCAAAAAATTGTAGTTATTAATTACTTTACATTTACACAACACACACATCGTCACATAATATATTTCATACAGTAGATGAAACCATTCAGCTTATTTTTAAAACTAAGAAAAGTTATTTCTGTTGAATACATTTTAATGATGTATAAGTACGTTTTAATGCTTAGATAAGAAGTGATTTTGTTTTATGCTTTGCTTAAAATAAGGTTTCCATCATAATGTAAATTTTAGTGTAACATGGTATGTTGAGTCATCAAATTTCTTTACTATGTTAACAATGGTGTATAAAAAACTGCACATTTTTATTTGGTTCTGTACTAATTTGAAGTTTAATTCTGGAGTAAACGCAAGATTAACAGAGTGAAAATCTGTTTTCACCCAGAAAGAGGGATCGATGTAGTTTTGCCCGTCGAAGTTAAGATTGTATAAGGTAGTGTAGTTAAATTTAGAGCAGCACATTCTAAAAATGAAAAAAACTATCATAAAAATAAAATGAACTGATTTTATTTAATGATTTTTTTTTCATACGTGATTCAATTAATTGGTTTAAATCAATGATTTTTGTTTTGAATCACTTGATTTAAATCAACGAATCCTGGCTTTTTACTAATATAAATGAGAAAGGATCAGATAAGCTATGTGATAAAAGTGAAAAACCAACCAACTAAAGCAAATTCTGACCAAAAAGCTATATGCTATGTTTTCTTCAGAATTTATGCATTATTTACGTTGGTCTTTCTTTTTTTTCTCATTACTAATGTAGTGGCAGATTTTAGATAGTAAATGAAAACCTTTAAACGTCTTATTTTTAGTCAGAGTTGGGTTTTTCGGGTTGAACAGTTTCTTCTTGAACAAATGTTAAGACTCAAAATTTATTCATAAACACTGGGCCACCACTGGCGTCTAAAAAGAACTGTTTTGCAATAATTTGTAAAAAAAAAAAAAACGGAGACTATTTCAGTAAAGAAACGACTATACACTCTTTTTCTTCTCATTCCCCTTGAGCGAAAATATTAATATAATTCGATAACAAATTTACCTTACCCTTTTCAAAAAAAAAAAGAGGGAGACTGGATTTTACCACGTTCTTTTCTTTTTCTTTTAAAATTAAGCATTTAAAAAAGTTGGAAATGGTTATAATAAATTTATGAACAGAAATGTGTGATGCTCATATTTTTAAACGAAGAGTTAATTTTTGCGATCGCAATTTTTGTAAGAAGAGAGTCCTTGTAATTCAAGTTTTTTTTTTCTAAGGGCTTAAGAAGAATTTTGGGAAAGTTCGCTTCGCGCATGATTCTAGCCTCAACTGTGAGTGGTTGGGCCTACATTATGCGCAGCCAGGATATGTCCTTTTCATTTAGAAGTATCATTACATTAAAATGATATAATGCTATTTTTCTTGAAGGAAGAATATTTCAAATTAATTTCTGAATCTGGTGATTAGTTCGGAGGTTATTTTTCGTATTGCAGGCTACTAAAGCAACTATTCTTTGAGCGGAACTCAATGGCAACCGCGTAAACAGCAGGGTCGGACTTTAATGTAATCATGCCCTAAAGCGCTCTCACGGGAGGTTACTGTGACCTTCCACAGTAACAAATTTCTTAATCGGCCATTTTACTCTTACGATTCGATAAAATCACCATTCGGAAAAATCTTGCAGTCCTATTTGGCATTTATATTGTTTTCATTCGGTTTACATTGTCATATGGATACTTGATCCCTGGGATCATGTATCCCTATAAACGAAAGGATCAAGTATCCGTAATATGTGATTTTTACAAACATACTTGTTCTATTATCAACAATCAGTGGCAATTTACTAAAAATATGTCTCGAGACTGCCCATACTTTATTATTACACTTCGAATTTTTTTAAGTTGTATATAACGGATAAGGTAAACTTCAGAATGCTTTCCTAAAATAAGTTTCCCTTGACACATTCAGACTATCATTTCTTAAGCTAAAACAAAAGCTCCTCAAACTAAAACAAAATCTCTAAACAAAATGGCTGAAAAAAACTAGTGTTGCCAGTTTTTATGTACAAGTATAACTTTAACATAATTGTCAGGTTTCAAATATATACTTAATAATTTTGATACATTTTTGGCTGTTATATTATGGTATCCCCAGGAATCAAGTATCCTCGATCTCCCCAAGTATTAATAATTTGCAACTCATTGCTTTTAAAGGTTAAAGCTTTTTTTAGAAAAAGAATCTTATACTTCCCACAACTTCTTTCGGTAGTTTTTTTAGTCGCATAGCAATGAAGCGTTTCATTCTGTTATGTTGTGTATGAATATTTAGAAATTTGTACTTTGATACATATACTACGGCAGTCCTACGCGGTTGTGGGAGCATATTATGTTGAGATTGATTTTCAAAAGTTGAAGGATTGGGGCGCTTTTTTTTACTTGAAAATTTTAATAATGAATGAGTTCTTATTTTGCTTTTTTTAAAGGGTTACAGTTTTTCAAAAATGACCAAACAATCAATTTTTTATTGCTTATTTCAAAACTAAAACGTATTCCAAATACTGGGAAAAAAGTTTCAAAGCTTTAGTTGAAATATTTAAAAAGTTATGAATGGTTTTAGGTCATGCTCGCTATGTGCTCGTATGCAATAGAAAAAATTTAAATTGTTTTTTCTCGGTGATCTTCTTCTTCTTTTTCTTTTTTTTTTTTGTCATGTTATACAAATCCCTAAGAATTTTTTTTTCTATTAATGATACAGCTTTAAAGTAAACTTTTTGGTGTCAGATTATTATATTTTACAAATACTATATTTTACAAATTATACTGTGCATTGGATAATCATTTTATAATTTATAAAATGCTTAGAGCGTGTTATCCCTTAAAAAACGCAGAAATTTTTACGATATTTTACATAACTAATGCAGAGTATCTTATAAAAACTATATAAGCAAATGAATGCACATATTTTCGAGAGGATTATTTATGCTTTTTTCAATGAATTGTTAGTTTTGAATCGATAAAATATTGTGATTTAGGACTAATTTCATTTTATTTAAGCAATAATTCTAGTATGTGAATATAAGGGCGTGTTTTTTTTTCGTAATGAATAACTATTTTATAATACTTTGGGTCTAAAAAAAATTTTTTAATCGACAAATAGCTAAAATACTAGTAATCTTTGAGCCCAATGAAGGTTTTACCAGCTAAAATAACCGAAATAATACTTCGATCTGATCTGACAAAGTTCTGAATTCAGCTTCTGCTCCCCTGTTGATATGAAGCAAGATTGATGATTAAAAAAGAAACTAATGCAACACTTCATCTAAAGAGTGAACAGTTTGTATATACTCTTAAAGTAGCACTCATTAAAGCAAAGAAAAACCATTAAACTTGCGCTCTGGATTTCAATATCTATGAGTCTTCCTGCTGATTTAGAGTAAGATAAATTTCCAAAGGAAATATTGTTACGAGTTCGGTACAACTTCAAACATTCTTTAAATGACGATACAGTTCTTGAGAAAACACGGGAGATTTATTTGCAACTATATACTAGAAATATCATTAAAAACTACTAAATATACCGTAGAAATTTGGAAAATATCAATTAGCACCGTAAACTCAACGGTAACTCACGTATTTACATCAAAATAAGCAAAACCACAGTAATTCAAAAATCGCGAAAGGGACAGCATTACATACAATGCGCATCCCAAGACTGCAGTTTTGTTCTTTTTCAAACTCCTCAGTCTGAAACTGTTAATAACTGAGCCGGAGGCAGATATCATCTAATTGAAGCTGAGAGTGCCAACAAACTGGTAGCTGAAATGAATTTGTCTCACCAGCGAGTGTCCGCAGCATGCTGAAGTTTGACTCGTAAACTGAAGGCTAAGCTTGAGTATATGGCATTAAGTTACCGCCCCAGCTTACAGCTAAAGGCTAGCATTGTTTTGTTCGCTGGTTCCATTATGTTCATTATTAGTAGTAAACTTATATGAGAAATAATTCGGTGTTTATTTCTTTTGAAATAATTTTTCCTATCATAGTAAAAAATGCTAATGAATGAAAACTGAATAGAACAATAAGAACATAAAGTGAAACCTCTCCAAGCGGCCACTCCTGTGTTCCATGAAAATGTGACCGCTCAGAGGGGGTGGCTGTTCTTAAGGGTTTTTATTATTGAACTCGAACTATACTACCAATGATATAATTCAACACTTTTTAATGTTTTTAAAAGAAAATAAAGAAAAGAAAATGTTTTATTTCATGTTTTCAACATTTTAGAAAAAAAATGATTCAATTTGTGTTCATGAACAATTTTACGGAAACTTCTTTTTCTTTACAAATTGTTTTTTAACTTGTAAAAGCTAATCCACCCCCCCCCCCGCCCTCCAGTCAGCTATAGCTTTCGAATTACCTATGATATCAAAAATGTTCTCCAAAATTCGCTGTCGTGAAATTTTTTGTTTATCACAACTAATATTAAAAGCTTCATTGTCTAATTTTCAAAATATTGCCGAAAAGCCTTTTTTTTTACAATCATCAATCAATGAGTAAAAATTTGAATTTTCCCCAGAAGTTAAAAAATAGTTTCCTTTCCGAGGAAATACATCAGTTCTCATGGATTTCTAAAGTAACCAATTGGCGAGACGATAGTTTAAATCAAAGCCTGTCGATATCTCAAAATGCTCCCACACACATACGCACTAAAACCGGGCACTACAAAACTATATAGAGAATTCCAAGCATTCAGGTCAAAAAAAAAAAAAAAGAGAGAGAGAAAGAAATGAAAGCGTCGTTGCCAGTCTATTTCAAAGCCCAGACTGGCAACCACCCCGGTGCTCAGAGAGGTTTTAATGGCTGCTCTTAAGGATTGAATTAACATAATGCAGAGAGGCTGGGTAACTGGCCGCTAATAGGGCTGGCCGCTGAACAAGGATGGCCACTTCGAGAGGTTTCACTTAATTGCAATATAAGATTGTATCATACAAAGTTTTTAAATTTTTATTTTGAATACGAGGTCCCCAGAGTTGGTGCGTTTTCAGGCAGGGGTCTGTGATGATTTGGACTTTTCTATGTATGGACCTCTGACGTAGAATATAAGTAGTTGTTACAAGGGGCTTATCGAAGAGGGAATGGGGTCCACTTACAGATCTTTTATAAAATTTCAATGTCTACGAACAGGCCTATAAGATACCAAAAAGTCACAAAATACAAGTATTTTATCCACAAAATTCAAAGAAAGCTAGCGATATCCAATAAACACATTATAGTTCAATTTGCCGTCGGACCCCGATTTAACGAATTCACCGCACCGAAACTGTTTAAGGTTAAATCGGGGTCATTCATAATGTTGGGGTGTGATTTTTTTTTTTTTTTTTTTTTGAAAACATTCACTTACTTTATCAAAAACCCCTAATAAGCAACTGCGCAAAAATATCAATGATTAGAAAGTTTAAACTTTTTATTCACGATTTATTACGCGCTAGTTAATTTGAAATTTTAAAGTACCGAGTAGTAAATGTTTGGTCAATTTCCATGACACTTGATTCAAAATAGTTCTATTTTGACTTTAAGAGGAGAAGAAAATACTTTTGAAGCCTGCTGCTTGAGATATATATTTTGTTTCCGGTCCATTTAAAGCATTTGAAAAAGTAACATTTTTAATGGGAGTTTCACCATCGCTATCAGAATCACTATTCGTTGGTTGCTCCCTCTCTCCTTCAAAATTTGCTGTTTCAAGAGAGGTATTTTTCTGCTTCGGACAATATAGATATAACTTTTGGAAAACAATCCAAGATTTCCTTATTCAAATTAATGAAGAAAACAATTTTAGCTGCTAAAACAATTCGTTATTTCGGGGCTTATTATTCGGTAAATAGGCGTTTTTGCCTATATTTTTGTCGGGGGAAAAAGACAAATTCGCTAAACCGCGAAATTCGTTAAATAGCGGTTCGTTAAATAGGGGTCCGACTGTATTTACAATTTATGTTTTATTTTTATCGATTTTACTAATAACTTTTCTTCAAAACTAAATTACGCAAAGTGCAAAGATTGTTTCGAAAAAGTTCATTAAAGGTCTTTTGCAACAAATTTGAAAAATAAACGGAAAAAATACCATTGCTTGCATCAAATTAACAGATTGCATGCATATTTGATAAATTGTTTTACTTTTCCTCTTTTCCCTGGCCTTAGATTAAACACAACTCATTTTGAGGATTCATTTGTTTAAAGTGTTTGCTAGTTATCGCTAATGTGCAAATATTTTTCTTGGCTCCTGTGCTTTGTTAATTCGCTAGGACTTCTTTTCCAAGGATTAGTTTGAAAGTGGAAATAAAACAGGCAAAATATAATGATATTACTTGAATTGGTCATTTCAGAAAGAGTGTTAGTCTAAAAAAGGACTTATGCCCTTTATGAAATAATGGATTCACTCAATTTGTCAAGCTTTATTTATAGTTTTATTCTGCCCCTTAGCAAGGTTGTCTGACTTTGCAAGTTTTCTTCACAGGAAATAATTTCTTGACAACTGTAAGGTGCTTCAAAATAAATAAATAAAGTTTTGAATTTTATGATTTACGCCCTCCAGTTATTTTCCTAGAAAATTAATTCACAAACAAATTCAAGGAAGCTGAAGTTTTATAATTTGTTTTTTTTTTTTTTTTCATTTTATTTATTTATTTATTTATTTGGTCTTTTTCTTATAAATGTGCTCAATTTGGAGTTATGGACTCATTTTAGAGTTAGTCGAACCTCCATATATCAAACTTCCACATATCGAAATTTTCTATATATCGATGATGCGTGTCATGTAACTCGTGACAAAAGCCGCATGTTTCTTTACATGGCCCCATTATAGATGAGGATAAAAAAATCCACTAGAATGATATATATGTTTTCTTCAGAAAATCCTTGACTAATAATTTTCTTCATAGTTACTCTTAATGTTTTTTACTACTTATTTAACTACGGGGGTGAGGTAAATGACATGAAATGTATTTTTTTCCCATAACATTTCTCAAAAGAACAAAAAATGTCAATCCAAGCTTTGGAACCTAAGTTAGACAACCCCCAACAAAAAAGAATTTTCCTAATTGGTACAGGTGTCTTCGAGTATTTATGGAACATTGTACAAAGAAAAACAAATCTGACTATTTTAGAACCTTCTCTTTTATTTGAAGCCAGCTTATTAGTACAATCTTAATTTCAAATGAAACTGGCGGCATCATTAAATAGTAAATTTAGTGTACTGGTCAAACTTCAGAAAATGGTACCTAGTTACAATATGTTATTAAAGAATATAAATTAAATCATCGTGGGAGAGATGTTCTGTATTCAATTCTTCTTCAATTGAACACTAAATACATTTAAAAACAGAAATATTTGTGAAAAAAATTTAAATTTTAGTGAGAAAATAAAGTTATAAGCAAAAACATATTAAGGTAATTGATTCAACTAAGTTTCTTAGATTTCTCTGGGACCTCTGGTCAGATCCATACCAAATTACCATGGAACCATCTGGAAAATATACCCTTCCAAGCAAAAAAAGAATTTTTAAATCGGTCCAGTAGTCTTGGAGAAATCCGAGAACATACATGAGTCGAGGATGAATTCATAACCTCATATTTAGAAGTTGGTTGAAAATTGGAGGGCTAACACTTATGATGAAAAGCAACGATAAAGAAAGTGACCTAAACGAAACTATAAACCAAGCTGTGAAAGAGTTCAAAATGTTTTCATAATCCCCCCCCCCCCCCGCCACTGTTATTGATTTCTTCAACCCGAAAACTCACTTCGTAGCTTGTAACTCCAAAACTTAAACTTTATGACTAAAAGTATTGGGACACTTTCAAAACTTCACATTTTTACGGATTTCTCGAGAAATAAGATCAAATGATCTGTATTTTTTTTTTACGTAAAAAGTCGACTTTAGCTGTCATTTTCCAATTACTCTTAAGTCTGCTATTCATTTAGGGGACCAGCAACAAATTGAGGAAACAAAAGGTTTTTGATCATTTTTCACTGTAAATAGCTGGGAATAAGCTATAAATTTCAGAAGTAGGTTAAAAATCTATCAAAAATTTATTCTTATATTTTCGTGAAAGTCTATCTTATACCCACGGAGATATAAGCATTTTTTTTTTTCAAAAATGTGAATTATTTGTTAAATTTTTCTGCTCATATCTCGCAGAGTTTTTCGTCAAACGTTACTAAACTTTCAGAATGTTTGACAGTATATTAGAGAAACATAAAAAAATTTGAAGTTAAAATATTAAAAATTTCATGAAATACGAACGTTTAAAGCAATTATTTTTCACTGCGCATGCGCGAAGATACAATTTATAACGTTTATAATCCAAAGCTGAGATATATCCTACAACTCATAAAAAAACTGAACCTCAATATATTTCAAATTAAAAATGTTATGAGCGATCTAATGAGCCGAATTTCTCTAATTCTTGTATAGGCGACGAATAGTAAGGGAGGGGGGGGGGTCTTTTACGAACTGGCAACACTTTCCTGCTATCGTTTCACAGTGATGCATAATAAGAACGGATTATTTGCAAACGATACCTCACGATTCGTCGTCTAGGACTGAGATTCATCAGGCTTTTTAATCTTTTTGTACTTTAAAAAATATTTTACTTTTGCCCATCTTTTCCCTTTTTGTCATCTTTAACTTGCAACAAATGAGGTAGACTTGGCCACTGTCATGCTCTAATTTTCACAAATCTTCAGTTCTGCCATGACAATAAACTTAGACCAGCTACTGCTATGCTACAGAATCATGATAGTTATTCTAGGACTTTTTTTCATTAGCATACAGTATTGTGGCAATTAAATGGGAAATGCATTGTTTTTCAAAAAAATCATTTTTGTTCAAGTTTTTTTAATGAATATATTTGAAACTAATAATTAATATGACATCCTCGAGACTTAAGAACATCACAGACACGTTTTGGCATAGAATGTACTAGCCTGGCACACATAGTTTTTATTTCAACGTCAATATACTATTTGTCAAAAACGGACAAAATTAGCTTTTCCGTCGTAGTACTGTCAAACTTATGAAGACGTTTCTTAACGATAGCCCACAAATTTTCAATCGGATTTAAGTGTCGATTGAGTTTCCAGGTTAACTCAGTCTAGTAAGTTTGTTTTAAGAGCAGAAATACTATATATACGTACTGTATAAGTAAAAGGCGAGTTGGCGCAATAATGTATTTTTTCAGCTCATATTTTGTATTTTTCTCTTGTGCAGTTTCATATTTGACTCTTGAATTAAAAATACAATTTTTACTGTGTACAGTACTTTGTTTATGTACTTCAGCTCAATTTATAGGTTATGTTGTTTAAAATGTTTGCATTCATTCCGACGATCTGGATTCTTACAACTCCGGATTAATGAGGTTCTATTGTAATAATAAATAGATCGCGATCTAAATGCAAATTTTTTTTTTCTGCATACGCGATTGCATATTTTCATCCTTTCGTCGTAAGTGCATGTAAATGCATACCACTTTCTGAGAAAATATTTGCCTTGATGCTTGTTCTCTGTTTTAGTAAAACTAATTGAAAATAAAAATAAAGAATTCATTTTTTACTCAGATGCGATATTTTTCTAGGCGTTAACAGAAAAGTAAAACTATCACTTTCAGTTTTTAGCGCATGTGTTTCAGTATTTAGCATATATTTAAGGTATTTTCAGTACATATATGCATAGACATTTTTGTCCTTTTTAAGTGCATATAGTCCGGGGTCTAGTAATAAACATTGTGAAAATGATTTGCTTTACTTGTGAACTCACATCTATGAGAATTTTCGTGCTTTTTGCGAGATTGAGGGGAAGTATTTTCTTACTATGGAGGGAGGGGGGGGGGGTCGGAAGAATGATTTTAATAAAGTTCACTGAATTTGGTGATGAGTTGTTTAGGAGTGAACATATGAATACATTTATTTTCCTTTGTTCGTTTCATGGAGTTTTCACATTGCTTCTTATTAGCGAGATATTTTAAACAATCTTTTTTTTTTTGGGGGGGGGGGACTGCTTCATTGCACTCCGCCTTTTTCTTGAATTAAGATTTCGCTTCGTCATTTTTTTTTCCTGTCTATTTTTTAAATATATTTCTTATTCATTGTGTTTAATATTACATGCTTAGGCAAGTTTTTTTTTTTTTTTTTTTTTTTATTCCTACTGTAAAAACACTTTTCACGTACGGCAGGTTTTGAGTAGAGATCTGTGGTTTCGTGAGCTTAACCCTTTGCAAATTTTATATGAGCAGAACAAAGTTGTTTTGTTTTATTAAGTTGAAATATTTCACGTGGCTTAAATTTTCACAATTTTGACATACCCGATAAAGTTTTAGCCTCTTGAAAATAAGTGCTTTTACATGTTTTCTTTTTTTCCTTTGTTATTCTGTGAACTTTGTTACATTAAGACTCGCGAATTCAATTAGTGCAGTAGTGGCAATTCGGGGGGGAGGAGTCGACCCCCCCTCACTTTTTACGGTTCATTTATATTTTTCCAATTTAGGACCCGAAACTAGAAATTATTAAAAGCAGAAATGTCAACATTTTCAGAACATAAGAATTTGTTTACTTTGTATATTATATATATATATATGAAACATTATTTAGCACAAGCAGTAACTTTTATTTTATGTTTAGATATTAGTAAATCAATTGTTTTACTTAAACAAGCCATACTTGTTCAATGAAATGATTACCAAGTGTTTGCGACATCTCGAAATACTTTAGGATAAATAATATAAGCATGATTCATGCCTTCATTCCTCCGAGAAAGTTATTGTGGGCAAAATTCATCAAAATCTTAGTAAAAACGTCAGATAAGTTTTAAGATTTGCATTACCACTAATCTGCTCTCAAAACAGTCCTAGCATTTTATTTTTACCCTCATTTTTTCTCCCTTTTTTCTTTTGCTACCGCTTAAAGTCCTATGACTGAAGTTATGGTTTTTTATTTGGTCCTAACTCCCCCCCCCCTTCACTTTTTATTCCCAATTGTTGCCTCTGAGTTAGTGAAATGACTTACTTCTTTAAAAGTATAAGCGAAATAATAGTGAAGATTTTAGGCTCATTTTTTTTATGGATGTGGAAACTATAAAAGTGAACAAAACTAAAGAAATCTTTTATAAGCTTCGGTGCATGTTTATGTTGTGTACTGTTTATAGATGACTTTTGTACTTAAAATATTTTAATTTCGAGACAGAAAAAGTAATCGCAGGGAGTTTTAAATTCGTAACAGTAATTCGGTCGGATAAGGAATGAATCATTTTTCTCCCAAGGTAGTAGCTCTGGTAGTTGCTGCTGTAGCGCATAATTTAGAAAAAAATTTAATGAAAGCCTACCTAGAATGTTATCTTTAAAGGCATTTTACTCGAAACTTGAAAATGTCCACTTGCATCCATTTGCTTCTCACTGCCTTAATTGAAAACTATCTTACAACTATTATATATATGCGAAACTTTGTCTGTATGTATGTTTGTTACTCTTTCACGCAAAAACTACTGAATGGATTTTGATGAAACTTTACAATAATATAGCTTATGCATCAGAATAACACATAGGGTATGTTTCGCCCCGTTATGGGGGGCAAAACCCCCCATAGGGGCAATAATACACAATTTTCATACAAATTCTCTAATATGGGGGTGAAAAAAATCCTTGCACATATAAACATTACATGTCCGTCGAAAGCTCTGATTTTCTGCTGATGATGACACCGGTTCGAAATTTCTAAGTAGAATAAAAAACGAGTTATGAGCTTTTTAGTTCCATGTTCGAAGGCTTTCCTCAACCCAATACAATATTTAGTTTGTCATCTCAACTCCGTGGCTATAGCTACAATTGTTGTATTGTTGGCTATTTTTGCTTTTCGTCTGACTGTTCAAGGCTTTTCTCAAGTTAAATCTCAAACTAGAATTTTTGCACAAGATTGGCGAAAAATTAAATGATTTGGCTGATATTTTTTCATTTTAATGCAACTTTGATGTAATAAATGTTTTTTTTTAAAATTAATTTGGTTTTCTGGACATTTACTCATTATCCAATTGACCAGCAGGAATCTCGCCAAACGTTTTTTGGGGAAAGACTTCAATAGCTAAGGCATCTGACAATTTTTTCAACCGTCACTGTTTTTGAAGCTAAAACAGACGCAATACCGTTTCTCGGTTTTCACCATGTAACCAAAATATCGCCTTAAAAGAATGTTTAAAATATTTTATTAACATGTACACTCTTCTATTTAATAATTTTCTTTCCCCATGCGTTTTCAATTCATTAGTTTGTTTTTGCCAGTCTTTTTTGTTTGTTAAATCTGTGCGGGAATATTAAACGCAGAAAACATTCAAGCACCAGGTGAGGACAATCAACAGCTGGTCGCCGCTCGCCTTTTTGTTTTGCTGCGATAAAATAAACACGCAATACGCATTCTATTTTTGAAAACCGACAACATAATTTAGCAATTTATTTCAAGTTGCTTCTGAAAAAAAAAAAAGCATAGTCAAACATAATACAGTCGAGTCCCGACTTACGCGAGGGATGCGTTCCAAGACTCCTCGCGTAAGTCGAAATTTCGCGTTGTGCAAAAAAATATATGCATGCAATTTTTTTAGAAGCATATAAAATTCTTTTAAACACTTACAAACACCCCTCTAACTGCTTTAAAGCATTCCTCAACAATACACTAGTTTCTTACTTAAAGAACTGAACTTTTATTGTATATTCAACTTGAAATAATTTGAGATGCACAAAATGAATGATCGATGGGAGGGAAAAACATAAAATAAAACATGGTACGTACAGTATGTAGTAATGATAAAATGTTTCAAAATAATAATAATGTACGGTAGATACAGTAACAATACGTATAAGTTAAAAAATGTAGATAATTATGGTTTATGCTCCATGATCGGATCGTTATTCTTATATAATACATTTTTAAATATGGTTTCTAGTTACCTCTAAAATTCGTTACTCGTGAAAAATTCGCGTTATAGCCATTTCGCGTAAGTCGGATCGCGTTGTAGCTGGAGTCGACTGTATCTTTAACAGGAAATATTGCTTTAGAATAGAACAAATTGAATGTGTTATGCAACGAATTTTGTTTTTATAATCTTGACTATTTTCAACGACATAAATTTTTTAGGTACTATTTTGATTGAGACCTTTTTTGTTGATGAAATTGATTCTTTATCATGAACATTTTAAATTGAAAAATTCTTTAAACAATTCGATTCATTTTCTATCTCAATATTCCAGAATACTAATTTTCTCATTTCTGTACAGTATGTACCACATTTTACAGCACCAACACATTTTTATTAAATTTTTGGGCGTCTATTTTTGCAATAATAGAATCATTATGTGAGCTGTCTTCTTTTTGAAAAGTATATTCATTTTAAATACATCAAAAACTGAGATTTAACGGAAAAAAAATATATATATACTCTATTACAACTTAAAATTCATAGCCGAAAACAATAATAACTAAAACAACCACTTTTATGAAATTAAATGTAGCAATCAATTCGAGTTCAGATCAGAAATGAAAATTGCACAAAGAAACGTTAGCGAAAAATATATCCGCGAAATGGTCATTGATATTAAGTTACACAAAAGGAGCAATTAAGTTACACAAAATGTTCAAAGCTAAAGGGGGAAAACCCTAATAAACTCTAAAATTCAAATGAAATTCGACGTAATAACAAAATTTACATGTGAAAGATTTACAAATAATTAAATTAATCACTTTTGATTAAAGAATAATCCTTTGCATGGATTGTTTTTCAGCAGTTGCTCCTAAAGCGATTGAGGTTGCTAAGCAAAGAAAGTTTCAGTAACTATTCCACGGTACACAGATATAGAGGGCGCTCGCATGCGGTGATATCGGAACGTCAAATATTACGTTATTTTAGCCCGGGAATAACACCGTGGCATTAGAACTTTTTTGAACGTTTAATATGACGGCCCCTCAGAACTAAAGTGGCACCGTGATAATATCACTGTTGCTGTACGTCTAATTTTACGTGCAAGTAACACTTAACACCGTCATTCGACTAATAACACGATTTCTGTACTAGATTTGAACGTTCTGGTGCTACTGGGGTAGCATTGGTGTGTGCACCTCGAAGCGATTTTTCGAAAATTCAATTTTGTTCTTTTACTATTCCAACTTTCTTCACTAATGATAAAGCTGAAAGTCTCTATGTCCAAATTACTTTTCCCGAACGCCAGTAAACTGACCATCGAACCAGGTATCGAATTTTCAGTCTTTATGTATGATTATTAACCATAATCCTCTGATAATAATTAGCGGAGATATCAATTAAAAACTATTAATTATGACACTTCTATTTCGACATAAAATTCCTATTTTTCGAAGGTTTTCCTCCATTCAAACTTTTATTCAGTGCTTCATCTCAACTTTCCACAGCAATACTTTTATTAAAATTTGTAGCTTGAGGAAACTCATTGAGATAAAAGATGTGTTGTCATTTTATTTCTCGAATATGAATAAATAAAATGCTGGCTTTTGTTTTCAGGCTTTCCTGTTATCGGGGGGGATTTAAAATGCTTCCTTTCTGGTTATTTTTCCTCAATCGGCCGCCCACAAAAAATTCACTTTTTTTCCAAGCCTGATTGTTGAACACATCTCACTTGACATACCTTTCATTTTCGATGTACACCATGCAAAGCCGGGCGACGCAGCTGGTTTAACTTTATTTTTTGATTTTTTTCTCGAGTCAAATCATTTAGAATCGTTTGAGCTACTGAAGGTAAGCATTGGCTGTTGGTTTTCACTAAGCGAATTCTACTGATCTCCTAATGCTCGTAGAAACTTCAAACAAACTCCATCTTAAGCGGAAAATTAATACCTTTCGAATGATTTAAAACTTTAAAAAATGAAATAAACAAATTCTTTCCCATATTATCTAATTTATATGAAAAATGGGCTTAAAATTGGAATAGAAAAAGTAAAAAAATCGAATTTTGGAAAAAATCGCTTCGAGGTGCACCCCCCCCCCCATTGTACAAACTAATTTTGTGCCGAATTTCATGAAAATCGGAGAACAGTCTAGGCGCTATGAGCGTCACAGAGATCCTGGCAGACAGACTTTCAGCCTTATTATCAGTAAATAAAAGATAAAGAAGAAGAAAGATAAACAAATTCTTCCCCATATTATCAAATTTATATGAAAAATGGGCTTTAAATTGGAATAGAAAAGGGAGAAAATCGAATTTTCGGAAAACCGCTTCGAGGTGCACACCCCAATGCTACCAAATTCTGTGACAAATTTCATGAAAATTAGCAGAAAGGTCTAGGCGCTATGCGCGTCACAGAGATCCTGACAGACAAAGATCCAGACATAGACTTTCAGCTTTATTATTAGTAAAGATAAAGAAGAAAGAGAAGCAAGTTCTTCCCCATATTATCAAATTTATATGAAAAATGGGCTTAAAATTGGAATAGAGAAAAAGGAAAGATCGAATTTTCGAAAAATCGCTTCGAGGTGCACACTCCAATGCTATAAACTAATTATGTGCGAAATTTCATGAAAATCGGCTGAACGGTCTAGGAGCTATGCGCGTCACAGATATCCTGACAGAAATCCTGACAGAGAGATCCAGACATAGACTCTCAACTTTATTATTAGTAAAGATAAAGAAGATAAAGAAGAAATAAAAACAAATTCTTCCCCATATTATCAAATTTATATGAAAAAATAGGCTTAAAATTGGAATAGAGAAAAAGAGAAAATCGAATTTTCGAAAAATCGCTTCGAGGTGCACACTCCCATGCTATAAACTAATTCTGTGCCAAATTTCATGAAAATCGGCTGAACGGTCTAGGAGCTATGTGCGTCACAGATATCCTGACAGAGAGATCCAGACATAGACTTTCAGCTTTATTATTAGTAAAGATAAAGAAGATAAAGAAGAAAGAAAAACAAATTCTT
>NW_026558090.1:0-39801 GCF_026930045.1 Uloborus diversus | reverse complement strand
TATACCTTTTTTTGTACGCTGTCAAGTTTTCTGAAAGTTTGGTAAGCTTTGAAAGAAAACTTTGTGTGTTATGAGCCAAAAACCTTCAAATAAAATTCTTAGTTTTGAAAGAAATGCTTATATCTATAATATCAGGGATACTTTCTCGAAAGTATGTAAAATAATATTATATAGTAATTAACTAATTTCGGAAATTTACAGCATATTCTCAGCTATTTACAATGAATGATGATCAAAAACCATTTTTGTTTTAATCAATTTGTTACTGATCCCCGAAACGCAAGGGCGATATAACTTTTATTGGAAAATGACAGCTGGGGCATACCTTTTATGAGAAAAAAGTTACAAAGCAATTGGTCTCTCATTTCTTGAGAAATCCTTAAAAATTTGAATTTTTGAAAGTGTCCCAATACTTATGATCATATAGTGTATATGTATACTTAGTGTTAAGTAACGGCAACTGCGAGAAATTCAAGATTTTACCTTTCTATCGATATGTAGTTCAATCAAAACGTATTAAAATCTTAATATAGATCATTGTATGAAATGAGGTCTCTTTGAAGGTCCCTGTATATATTTGTATTTATTCTTTATGCATTACTATATGAAGCAGAAACAAACACTTATGGAAAACCAGAGAAAAAGTACATTAGACATAATGCTGATAGAAAAACTACCAAACTTAACAAACAAACACTTATAGTACATAAAAGTTTTTTTTTAATTGATGGTACTTACCGTCTCTTTTCCACACAAATTAGCTCAATCTATCTCCTATTTTAAACCAATTTTAAATTTGCATTTTACTCGCGTTTTCTCTTGAGGTAGATGGAGTAAATTATTAAGTGCAAAAACATAACCCTTAAGCTTAAGTTTCGCTGGTAAGTTGATGAATACAAATCGTCCATTATGTCAATATTACTCTACGGTCCCTAGATAATTCAGCACTATTTATTCTTTTTAATACTTCAAGCAATTTAAAGTAACTTATTCAGATTTTATCTCAAAAACATTGCAATTAAGCAGCTACGATGCGAAGATTGAGAACGTACATTCTGCTTTTAAGTTAAATTACTTGTCAGTGAGCATGCTATCTCAAACTCTTCTGTAATTTCAAAGCTATAAATTTTCATTAGATTGACATTAGCTGACTAAAAATGAAACTCGCAGAGCTTGCTTGATTGCACTAACCCATTCAAAGAATGTTAGCCTGTTTTGGGATAAAAGTGAATTACTTTAATGACAATATTTTGTAAAACAGTTCACAATTTCGTGAAGATGAAGGATTATATCTCTAATATAAGTCATATTTTTCTTGAGAGCTAATTTATGTTAATAATTATTTATAGACACAGTTCAAACTTGAAGCATAATTCAAATTACCAACATTTTCAATAAATGTCTGATCTTTTAAATCATTCTGTAACACACCTTTTTTACTAGTCTCAGTTCATATGTTTTATTAATTGAATTTTTTTGCGATAGTTTGAAACTCTTAAAGTGGGAGTGAAATTCAAAGACCTACAACGTATGTATCAAGAATTAATTTATAGCTAACATACAATTTTTTAATGACAACTTTTAAACTGATGAAATGTGTTGTAAGGAAACTAGCTTCGGAGCTACAAAATGTATCTCAAATGTATTTTGACAATAATATATTTTTCAAAAAGAATGCTTGTTATATGTTTTCTACATTTTTTTCAATAAGGTCATGTTCCAATTTAGTTAGTGGATATTTTGTAGTTCTAGTTTTTTTTTTTTTTTTACTTTTTTTTGAGCAATCACGATTGCTTATTGTTCTCAATTGACCGTCCTTGGCGTTTGGTTCCTTTTTCAGCTTGGACCAGGGGCCTCTGCAGCATCACTACCCACCGGCCTCTGGTCCCGAGCACTGTTGCCCGGTAGTCGCTTCTCCTGGTCGGTGGTGTCCATGTCCTACACACACGCACGCTCACACACATGCAGACTCACGCACGCGCAGACTCACACACACACCTACGCACACACACAAGCATACACGTGCACGCACTCGCGCCTACACACACCACTATACACACGTAACCGCCCAGGAGGAGGGGCAGGTTTGGTGGGACCAGGAGCCGTTTCTAGAAACACTAACTCCAATGAGTAGGGTCGTGTCACAACTCGTCATTGCGAAAAACATAATTTGAATTCAAAATTTCAGAATTCAAATTATTTTAATTTTTTTATTCCTTTTTTTAAATTGATACTTAAAGCAACGATAGCAAGAATGTCACTCGTAATGACAAAGAAAAAGTTTCTCAAAAAGTCGGTCATGGGCTGCAACAGAGGTACAACTCCAAAAATCGTGTTTCGAGATAACTGGGTTTAAAGTTTTCATTGCTATGCATAAAAAAATGTATTTTACTTCCGCCATCGTAGATCTTACGGCTTAATATTGAGCTATTAGTAGCGCAAGTTTTACTGCTGAAAAGAATGAATTCTCATATTTACACCTGTTCTTAGTTCAAAACGTGTGTTATTTGAGTTTTGTCAGTATTGCAGCTCATGAGCTAAGTATTGATTACGCGTAGCAATGAGCAATTTTAACAAACGACCTTTTTTTTGAGTTTAGAAACTTTATGCAGTGAGTAGTGAGACATCCTTTGCGTGTTAGTCGCACTAAATGTTGACCCGTATAAATACAAGTGTAGTTTTCTAATAAAGGTAACTCCTACTGTGAAAATAATTTCAAAACCAAAAACTTAAGGTACAAGGTTTCCCATAAAAGTTGATACAAAGTTGCAGTTGTAGTGGACACCAGAGGGTGCTTCGTACTATACTTTTTTTTTACGGAGCAAAATATAATACCTACCAAAAATAGCCACTCCCCGTGCCGATTACAGATGTATATTTTTTCAAATCAAGTAATATCTTCGGTGAGAAGTATGGCCTCATAATTTCAAACTTCGATGAGTTCCTTCGAAGCGCCAAATTTCCGAAGAAGAAATTCTACAGATACGGAACCACTCCGAAACGTTGGTGGTGACAGGACGGAAATCAGGACCGGAATAGTTCGCTTAATTTAAAGGCTAAAATCACCGTTGTTAAAGGACAAAACACGCAAAATTGCTGCATATGCAAGTCCAATTACGTTTCCAATGCCGAAAATACTTGAGCTTGCGATGCCAAACAGCAATTACATCACTAGACAGACACTGTTGTTTTATTACACTAAAGAAGCCTATTTTCTTTTATTCGTACTACTTAATAGAAGCCGGCCACCTTGTCAAGTGGTCAGAGAGGTCTGACTGTGATGAGGAGGTCCCGGGTTCAAAACCCGACTCGGGCATGGATGTACTTTCTCTCTCCTGTTCTTGTCCTTTCTTTGTGTGAATGTAGTGTGAATGGTTGCCTACTCTATAAAGGGGTCCTTATGGCATGTGTGTACTGTGGAAGTCGGAGTTCACACCAAATTAACTGTACAGTTGGAAAAGTGAAGCAGCGCACCCCAAAATGCTACCCGAGCTGGCACACAACAACTTGATCGAAAGACTACAAATGCATTAAATCAAACCTATTCTATACGTTAATTTTTCGCTAGGGGAAATGTTGTGCTTCCACACTCCCGTAGAGTGCCCTCTACCGCATGACGGAATTGTTTCCAACCCTACAATGCTATGTCGTCAATAATGGATTCCTTATAACTCCAGTACAGTTTGTAGTATCATTTACGGGATACCCTGTACAATAATGTACTTCACTCCGTCAGTTTTAAAAACATGAATACTCAAAGCATTAAACATTGGGTAGTGTGTAAGAAAGTAATTTATGTCTAAGAATTTCAGTTCTCTACAGTAATCAATGTCTATATACTTCGCTTGTTACAGTTTAACTAAGAACAAAATACAAATTCCACTTAAATTTTCAAATAAGCTTGCTACTTAATGAAAAGTGTTAGCGAGTGCTGTACCGTTTAATCAACTCAGAAGAACATTTAATTAGGGATACGTAGAGAATGAAATGAAATAACGCATTTAATTATGCTTCTAATTATATGACTTCAGTTTCTACTTGAAAAGGTTAGTTTCCAAGGACTGAAACGATAACCATTTCCATTCTACGCTCTTTTTTGTCAATGGAAAACTCGCTGAAGTTAGATTATAACACAAAAACACATAAGTGATGTATTTCATATAAAATATTTTAGTATATAATTTGTTGATTGATGTATCTCCCATCTCACTGAATGAAAGCATAAGAAAACATTATAGCTTTTTTTTCTTTTTTTTTTCTTCGAAAATCTACAGTAATGTTTTATTTTCAATTTTGAAGTTCTTTTTATTTATTTATTTATTTTATTTTATTTATTTATGTATTTACTCTGTTCTTTTATTTAGTTTTTGCGCAGAAAAATTTGAAGGAGAAAAAAATAGTTATATCAAATTAAAATAAACACATTTTCATTAGTGGAAAAAGACAAAATTCACATTATTTCATAACAAATTGAATCAAAACATGATTAAAAAATGTGTTAACATAAATTTTTTCTACATGTGTGTGATAGTACAGTCAACGCTTACCAAACATATTTTTAATCTTAGGGGAACTGGGAAATCTTGACCCAATTCTTGGCTTTTCATTCCCCCCCCCCCCCTTTTTTCTGTACAATACGAATTAAAAACTATACATTAATAGTTGGCCATTCTGCACATCATTATAGATAGAAAATAATAGCATAATTCCAAGTAAAAATGGTACAAAAAATTATATTCATAAAGTCTGCAAATGGGTCAAGTGTCCCTAGGGAGACTTGACCTAACACTTCTTAGGGAGACATGAACCCCCTCGTTAATATAAGAAGACTCATAGATATTGAAATCAAAAACGCAGGTTTGATGATGTTTTTTGTTTAAAAAAGTGATACTTGAAGCGGATATAGGGGTGAAGTGTTACATACATATTTTTTTATTATTATTAATCATACTCCATATCAGCAGGAGAGTAGAAGTCGAATTTAAAACTTAATCAGATCAGACCTAAGCAACCCAGTTATTTTACTAAGCAACAACTCATTGGGCTCAAAGATTATTACTATTTTAGTTATTTGTCAAATAAAAACAATTTTTTTGACCAAAATATTCATTTTAAAAACAATCAGGCCTTCATATTCACAATATTAGAGTCATTGCATGAACAAAATCAAATCATTAGTCCTAAATGACAATATTTTATCAATTCAAAAATAAAAATTCATTGAAAAAACATCAAATTAAACAAAAATAAAGTCAAATTAACAAAAATTCGTCTTTGGGTCAAATCTCCTTACTTAGCGTGGGGTAAAAGCTCCTTAGTTTGCTTTCTTTTGTTTACCTTAAACTTTTATCAACTTAGATTAAAGTTACATAAAACTAATGTATATCAATCGATAGCTAGAAAAGTTACTAAAGCATGCAAACTTTTAAAATTCATTTCTCTTAAAACTGGAGGTTAAAATCTAAACAATTCCAAAATCTTCAAACTTTACTATTAAGTTGCAGTATCATTTAACACTGAATTTCTTGAAAACTACCGACGATTCTAAAATGGCTTGTCCCTGCAAAAAACTGTTGTGTAACTGGTCAACCAATAATGTGACTAAAATTTTCCATAAATATCCTTTCCATGAAAAAAATCATCATGGGTTAAGTCTCCTTATGGGTCAAACCTCCCTAGTTTCCCCTACATACTCCTCATCATTTACGTTACAAAGTAAATCACCTCACCAGTTAAGGGTTAAAAATAGAAATATGACAGAATTTTAAAATAAGTGAAAGCATTTTTCTGTTTTTACACTTAGCTTCAAATATTCATATAGTCTACTACATTACTTTTGATATAACTGCATTTATACACATAAGATTAAAATTCTATGAATCCATAAACGATATACAAAGCATAAAATTTCCGCATTAATTTGTACTGATATTAAGACAGTTTGTAACTGTATCAGTAACATAAATCTTGAATTAATCTAAATCAATGGAGGCAAATGAATAAGATAAAATATGCACATAAAAAGCGTAACTTAATTGAATCTTTTGCTGGAATTACAATCCCTTTTTTTAGGATCGGGTAGAAATGACCAAATCATTAATGAACAGTCTCTAAAACAATAATTTATTTCTTTGTAACGTTTTCTTCGGCAATAAATTGCAGTCAAATTAAACTTGTTTCATTCTATTTATCGACGAACATTTTTCTAAATTGAATCTGATTTTTGGTATTGAAGAAATGGATTTAATTAATTTCCTTCGCAGTTATCTATCTTTATTTAAATGAATGCAAATGTTTGAACTTTCTATTAGTGAAACGAATTGAAGCAAAATACGGCTATGAAAAGGACATTTCTATTTTTTTTCATTTCAACCAAGTTTTTTTTTTAAATATTTCTTAGAAATTAAACTCCATGACTGAAGAAAATTTGATGTCGTAAATCCAAACCTGAATCTTCGATTTGTGCAAAGTTAAATTAAATACTAAAGGATCAAATTTTATTGAAACTTAACATTGGTTAAAATAATCATATGGGAGTCAAAACAAAAATACCCAAAAGTAATTCTTTAATTTTATGCAAAATAGTTTTAATACATGCGCAGAAACCGCAAATGAAGCTACGTTATTTCGAATATATGTTGAATTTTTTACAGTTTAAACATCTTAATAATCTTGCACTGGAAATTTAGGTGAGAGTGTCGATACTTGATCTTTCAGGAGACTGGTTCCTCTCGTAAATCTCGAAAATAGAAGCACACACAACTAGTAGCAATTAACAGCGGTGAGTCAAATAATTGGTTTACATCCTTCAAGTGCCGGACAACTCGATTAACGCATGCTTTTAAGGTTACGTGTGAAAAAAGACTTAAAAGGACGCTTATTTCCCCCAGGATCAATTATAATTATTTTACCTGTAATTTGTCTTTCCTTAAAATATTTCAATGAACTCATAAAATGGCATAGGATTTGGTAGGACAAGGACTTTTTAATATGCCTCGCTTTAAATTGTTTAATTAAATAGTTTCAATAAAAGTTATAAGCCAAAACAAAAAAAGGGTTTAAGTCTCCTCGGTCTCCTCTAAATTTACTCACATTGAATATGGTCGTATGTACTGATTTTGCCTCTCTGCCGCAGTGGCGTAGCTAGACCCGACTTTCGGGGGGGGGTTACTTCTTTTATCTCTCTCTCTCTCTCTCTCTCTCTCTCTATATATATATATATATATATATATATATATATATATATATATACATATATATATGTGTGTGTGTGTGTGTGTGTGTGTGTGTGTGTGTAATCGCTTGGAATTTTTTCCTTTTCTTTTTTTTTTCTTTCTCTTCTCTCTTCTTTTTCTCTTTTTTTTTGAGACTAACTTTTCGGGGGGGGGGGGGTTTGTCCCCAAACCCCCCCCCCCCCCTTAGCTACGCCCCTGCTCTGCCGAACGGCCTGAGTAGTTACACATTGTTTAAAAATATTTTTTTATGCATATGGAACATTGAACCCATTACTGAACACCATTTTCTCGTACTTCAACCCAATATTAAAAGTTAATTAAAATCATGTGCAAAGAAAAAGCATTCAGAATCGTCATTTCTGCATATGACTGAACACATATTGAACTCTGGTAGAGTTTTGATGGTATAAAGTGGTCATAAATCCAAGTTCCCTAACCTAGAAGGATAATTTAAAAAAATTCTTTCATTTTTTTTTTTTTTTTTGTTATTTTACATTACATTAGTAAAGAACACGAAACATTAAATTCCAGGGAGAAACATATTCATTTAAGCAGTATTACAACATTTTCTTTTTCCTGCGTATTTATGACCCCTAACCCCATGGGGTGGGTAAAGTGGTCGTAGCATGAAGTAAATGGGTCATAGTTAAAAATAGATGCAAAACCATTATAAGTAACAATAATATTTATACATTTTAATCTTCTTCTTCTATACATATAATAAAATAAGATGTTTGTGTGTGTGTGTGTGGCGCGCTTCCCGGGAAAACAGTAAGGCCTAGAAAGATGAAATTTGGTATACAGGTACAGTTTTGGCCGAAGATGTGCACCTCGGGCTTCGATTTTTGATATTTTAATTAGAAAAAAGTTATTAAATGTTTTATGTGTTTTTTTGCACTTTTTAGTACTTTTTACCTCACAGACCCCGAATCAATCTCAACACACAAATATTTTTTGTACTATAGTGTAGAAAATTTAATTTTAAATATGATAAATGAAAAAATTTTGAAGATTGAGCAATTTTTGTATTTTTTATGAATTTTTGAAAAAACCTTTAATTTGCATTTTTTTCTGGGTTTTATTTTTTTCTTATATCATCCTGCGAGAAGAATCAAAGCCTCATTTCTGAAATTTAAGTTGGTAATAATAAAAACATTTCGCCCTCTTCCGAAAAAAAATGTTCTTAAAAATACGCAATAGGTTTTTTTTTACAACTTTTTTAATGATGAACACATCATGTCTTTACATGCATCGGTCGAAAAAGGCGTTCTTCAATCCTTTATGCTTGTGACGTCACTACTTGGATTTCGATTCAATGTTTACGATAGAATCTTAATCGCAAGCAATGTTAATCTTTCTTTTTTACTTTTAAGCTTACTTCTACATTTTATGACGTGATGACCACGTGTTTTTTTCGGCAGCGCTTGCTTTTTTTTCTTTCTTTTTTTTTAATTTTTTTATTTTATTGCCATTTATTTCTTTTTCCATCCTCCCCCCCCCCCCCCCAAGCTGGATCTTTTGCTGTTTCTGTATTACGTTACATTTCATAGTTGTGCGCATTTAATTCAATAAAAACAGCGAGATTTTTTTTTTATCTTTGTCAAACGCTACTTTTTGCACACTACGGGAAATTTGAGCTTTTTTTTTTTTTGCTTTACTTAAGTAAAAAAAAAAGCGGTTTTTTGAGTGATCTTTGTTTTTATTAGGAGATGGGCGGGAAGGTTAAAATAAATAGAGATGGATAAGAAAATTTAGAGATAGATCGTAAAGGTAGATAGCCGCCGAAGGCGGCAATCTTGGCGTAAAAATGTGAATGGCACAAAAAAAAAGATTGAGATGGATTGATTAATACTGCTACAGATTTTATTTAAACAGCCGTCGAAGGAGGCAAACTTGAAGTTAAAAGGTAAATGACAAGTTAGCCAAACATCCGCCGTAGGTGGCTGCTTGCACAGAAAGGCGAATGGCGTAAGAAGGCGAACCAGCTGGTCGCCGCAGGCGGCTAGCTATTTATAATTTTTACATGTCTTTTTACGTGTATACAAGTATATACACTTTTATTCATGACTAGATACATGTAGTGGCGGATCCAAGGGGGGGATAAGGGGGCTATAGCCCCCTCCCCCATGAGGACTGACCTTACACTAGATAAAATCGAAGTTTCAGAAATTTTCAGTACTGCAATACTTTTGCAAATTTAAATATGCATTATATTTAAATATATACACTAGTGTACATACTGTAGTGGCATATTAAAGAGGGGGGAGGGCTAGGGGACTGAATCCCCTTATCCCACTTGGTCAAAACTTAAAAGCAGATTAAATTGTGAGCTGCAATGGTATAGAAAGGCTTGGAGGAAATGGTTTCATTCTGCAATCGAGGTTTTTTAAGCTGAAAATTCATTACTTTCAAATTAAACCAGTCATATATATTTTACTTCATTCCCAGGATAAGGGGACTATACCCTCCCCCCCCCCCCCCCACGAGGGCTAAAACCTACTCTAGACAAAACAGAAACTTCGAAGATTTTAAATACTTTAAATTTTAACATGCATCATATATAAATAAATAAACAAACTATAGATGGTGGCGTATTAATGGTGGGGGAGGGTGCTAAATTAACCGTAGCACCTTTGCCCATTTTGTCAAAACTTACAACATATTACGATGTGCTTTGCAATGACATAAAAAGGCTTGAAGGAAATGGCTTCGTCCTGCAATTGAGGTTTTTTTATCTGAACTTATTACTTTCAAATTAACACAGTCATATATTTTACTTCGTTTCCAGTTAAGAAGGCTATATCCCCCCCCCCCTATACGGTCAGAACTTGCACTTGATAACACCGAATTTTCGAAGATTTTGAATACTGCAATATTTTTACAAAGAGAGTCTAAAACTCTTTTTAGGCCACTAATTTCGAAAAATTTTCAGGGTAGAGCCCCGCTTCCCCCTAATGTCGTCAAAGATTACTGAAGATTGCATTTTTAGCTCTCTAATTTCAATTATTACAAAGGAAATTTTCTAGCTTTTTATTAATTTACTCAAAGCTTCACCTCTGACTTGGACAACCATAGAATAAAATGGTACTTTCGCGCTTAAATTTAAAACTACTTCTGGTGTGGAACTTCTTTTCCCTATCTATTTGTCGTTTAAGTGAGATTTAAAATATGTTTTTAGTCGGGAAAGAGCTCCCAAATCTCTAATTGATTCCCCTAACATTACCATACAAAATGTTTAATATTGCTGTTCTTGCCTTAATGTCGAAAATTTGTAGGGAAAGTCCCCAAACATTCTTCGTTCCCTTAAAGTAACTAAAAATAGGTGCATTTTTAAGCCTTCAAGCTTGAAACATTTCCTTGGGAAACATCCCATTCCATCAAAATATAACCTAAAATTCTGTTTTCAGAACTTCAATATCAAAAAATTTCGGAAGGCAGCCCCGAACCCTGACGCCTTTTCTAGCATCGTCCAAGAGAGCCTAAAATGCGTATTAAGGACTTCGAATTCGAACAAATTCTGAGAAAGATTTCCCCGAACCCTCACTCTTATCCTATTATTAATATAAAAGATAGCATAAATTGTCTCCTTCAGATTTCAATTTCCAAATTAGCCGAAGAAAATAATTGAATTCTTCCCTACAAGCTTAACGTCTTTAAATGCAGCTGAAAATTATGCTTCTAGGATTTCAACTTTGATAAATTTTTCGGGGGAGTCCCAGGACTACACTTAGTTTGAAGACTTAGTTGTTGAAATAGTTTCATAGAGAACTTCCAAACCTTCCCTTTTCCTAAACGTTTCCAAACATAGCCCCTAAAATTGCGTCTATCAGACTTTGCTGACGAAACCTTTTCAAAGAAACCCCTCTTCATTTCCTAAACATCACCAATTATAGCCTAAATTTGCATGTTCAATGTCGAAACATTTTCGGAGGAGAACCGCCTAGTAACGTAACTTCACCCTGAAATTCCTTCTTAAAGACTCAAATTTCAGAAAAATTCTAAAGTAAATCCAAAAAACCTTCTTCTCTTAACGCCCCCAAAGATAGCCTATAATGGTGCTTTTCCTAGTTCCACAACGAAAAATTTCCAGAGAGACCTTCCCCATCACCTTAAAGTCATCTCAGATAACATAAAATTTCAATTTTAAAACTATTTGTGCAAATTTCTGGAAGAAGCATTCGATATATAAACATCGCTAAAGATAGCTTGAAATTGACTATAATTCAAACGACTCGGGAAGGAACCCCAACCCCATTTCACCTAACGTTACGACCAAAACGTTCCGAAAATTGCGTTTTTGACATCAATCTTGCAAGTTTCTATGGGAGGATCTTGACCCCCTTGCTGTTATTTGAATGTATTTTTGCCCACCAATGTGATTATCTACTCAGTTTTATATGAGGTTCTTTGCTTGAGCATGGTTTTGATTACCCCAGACTGATGAGCACAAAGCTAGAGCGCACCTGCAATCTCTGGATGCGGTCACTGACCTTTCTGGCGTTTGCTTGCCGTTCCACCTTAGCTCCGTCTATGGGGCGGTAATTTGCAGTTCAATATCCATTGGAGGGGCTTATAGTATTTTAAAACCTTTAAAATGTTAGCGAAAGTATTTATATTCTTCAGCATACTATATAAGTTTTTTTCATAAGTAAAAACCTGATAAGTATTTAAAGTCTTAAATTCTTCATGAGAGGGATGAGGAATCCCTTGTAGAGAAAATTTCATATTGTTTACTGTCCCTCTCAGAGCGATGCCCCCCCCCCCCCACCAAGATTGAGTGCCCACAAACACAAGGAAAAAGACCCTCTAGAACAGTGACTCCCCACTTAGACCAAGGTTATCCCCCCCCCTACTCGAGTTCTAGATCCGCTACTGGATACATGTATACATTAGATGCGTGTATGTACATTTTTACTTGAGTATATGCGTGAGTATACGTCTCTACTAAAATATGTATATACGTGTTGTGTGTATATATACAAGATGTTCCGTTTTAACCTGCAAGACCTTTATTTTCGCAACCGTTAGTCTAAGATGTATACTTCCAGTTGCAAAAATGTTCAAAATCAGATGCAGAGTTAAGATATTGAAAGTTTGAAGTCAAAATATAAATGAGTCAAAAAATACAAAATTTAACTTTTTATACGGGCCCTGGGTCCCCTAACTTATATTTAGGGAAATAATCTCCATTGAAAAATAATTCCAACGCAAAAAAAATATGAAATTAGTACGACCAATATTCATCGCGATATGAAACGCAGCGTTTTATGACTTACATCACTTTTCACTCGCCGTCAGTAACACCTTTTGAGGGAAAATATAGCGGTAAACAAGTGTTCAAAATTATATGTGTGCATAGAGTGTGGTTTTTCAAACTGTTCGGAGGTTATGTTGTGTGTTTTTACGCATCACGGCACAACATTTGCTTTTATTCTTGAATAGCAATAAAAAATATAAATACCTTACTTTTCTTACTTTGACGACCTGACATTCTTCTGAAACAGCGATAAGTCTCAATCTCAACTTCTGCATGGTCCCTTAAAACTTTGAACTGGAATATCTGCTTGAGTTTTGGTCGCACAAATGTCAAGTTTTTTGTGTCAGTAATAGTTTTCAATGGAGATTTTTTTTTCACCAAATATTAGTTAGGGGACCCAGGGATCGTATGAAAAGTTAAATTTTGTATTTTTTGCTCCCAACTTTCAATATCTTAACTCTGCATCTGATTTTGAACATTTTTGCAATTGGAAGTATAGATCTAGGATTAACGGTTGCGAAAATAAAGGTCTTGCAGGTTAAAGCGGAACACCCTGTATAAAGTATATATATGACTATACCCTGTACAGTCATATATATATGTGCGTACTCATGAATACACGTACATATTTATTAAACACGTATACGAACGTGTATACACGCAAGGGCGCCGACTCCGTGGGTGCTGTGGTGCTCGAGTAGCTTCCAAAATGTTTGTGAAAATGCCAGACACCTCTACTTCCAGAAAGAAAAAAAAAAGAGGGAGTATCAAACGAGGAAAAATCCATTTTTTAAATAAGAATGACTTCCAGAAAGAGATATCTGCGTAAGAATTTCTACCTATTTCACGTGAACTAATCAGGGTTGCCAGGGATTTAAAGGTGCCTAAAAATGAGTCATTTACCCTCATCGAGTTTCCGAAAATTGTTATCATAAATAAAGAGTAAAAGATGGAAATAAAACGCTTAAGTAAGGTTGCTTACCTTTTTTGATTCTCCAAGCAGAGTTGTCAGGGGCTAAAGGGTGCCCGAAGAGGGAGATAATTTACCCCTCATCGAGTTTCCAGAAATTGTTGTCATAAATGAAGAATAAAAGCTGTAAATAAAAGTAAGGTTGTCTACCTTTTTCCGTCTCTAAGCAGGGTTGCCAAAGGCTAAAAAGTGTCCATAAATGAGTAATTTAATCTCACTGAGTTTCCAAAAATTGTTATCATAAATAAAATAAAACGTTTAAGTAAGGTTGCTTACAAGTTTCCGGTCCCTAATCAGGGTTGCCAGGGACTACAAGGTGCCCAAAAAGAGAGTAGTTTACCCTCATCGAGTTCCCACATAAGTTATATAAAAGAAATGTAGGTACAAATATATTACAAAACATATACAAAACCGGTTTTGTATAGGAAACCCTATACAAAACCGGTGGTATAGGGTTTCCCAAACAAAAGTGGAACACTCATAGGGTTGTCGCTTTCGAAGTTACAATCAATAATTGAAAAAAATGGGATATAACTCCACAGCTAAACAGAAATTGCCGGAACTCCATAATTAAGGTCTATCTAAGTAACTATCAAGCTTTTTGTTATTTAAAGCAAGCTCCGCGCATTTTGCATGCGTATTTTAATAGCTTCTTAAAACTTGACCTTTGTTGTAATTTCCTATGCGTGTATCTTAATGTAAAGCAGTCTTAAAATAGTGAATTGTAAGAACGAAATCCAGAAATGCCAATCAGTACAAGGACGAATGCTTTACATTCAAATCTCTTATTGCTTACATTTTCCATAAAATGTCCTGTACGCTGCATTAAAACTAAACATATATGATATGCAATTTTAATATGAAAAGAACGAAAATTTTTCGATATCACTTTAGAAATAATTCAGCTATTGTTTTTTAATAAACTGTGAGACATAAAACAAAACCCATATTATGGGGGAAATCCCACCACCCTTTCAAAAATAAATCTCCAGGGAAGGACACAGAACTTATCTCTTGGGGAGGACGAAAAGAAATCCTTCATAGCAAAGTTCCCGTGATTTTTTTTTTTTTCGTCAGGGTTGCGAAATTGGAGGGAAAGTGGCTGACTCAGACTCCTAGAATGTTAGACTCCTTTACCTCAAGACACCAACTTCGAAACATGGCAGAAATGCAGACTCTGAGGGAAACGGACAGGCTCCGACACTTGGTATTTTAAAACCTTCGACTCCCCCAATTTTCTCCGTAACCGTAAAACCAGTGCAACTCCGTATCTCTTTTTTTTTTTTTTTTTTTTTTTTTTTGTAGATCTTCAAATAAAACAATTAAGCTGTTCTTCAGCACTAAAGTGCAGAATGTTATTTTCTAAATTTACTTGAACTGCATCTTAAGTCAATCTAATACAAAAAGCTAAATTTCAAAAAACGCTGAGCCGTAATAGTCAGAAACTTCGTTTAATAATGAATAATAATAATGAAATAACACCATACTTGTTTAGTTAATAACCTTATGTAAATATTTAACTTGATTTTATTTCTTTTTTTTTTTTATTGAGTTCCTTTTTTTTTTGCGAGTAATTGATAATATCAGCGCCTTCCCCCCACCCCATACCCGGGACTGTCATGGATTGATTGAACTACAGGGTATCAAGCAATCGAAAAACATCATAACATATTAATTTTACAGAAGTGTTCAGAAACTATTTCTTTGTGAATATTAAAGTCAGAACTGTTTTGCTCTTAAAGCTATGCTGCGGATGAAATTATATTGGTTTTAGTTTTGCTACGGAGAGATGATGGATAAACTGTAAGTGGAAACATAACAATTAATTTTGTAAAATAGGTAGGATCAGTGAAATTGCAAACAGTCAAGTTTTTAATGCTCGCGCGTTTTCGCTAACCTACTTGAAAATGAAGTGTTCCCTTTCTGCTTCCAGTTTCTCCGTCATCTCTCCTGTGGTGCAAATATACACACCGTGACCATTGATGGTTTTTTTTTTTTTTTTTTTTTTTTTTGAGCAATCACGAATGCTTATTGTTCTCACTTTGATTTTATTTTCTCACCGTCACCCTCTGCAGCATCACCGTCGACCGGGTCCTCACGATGCTGCACCTATAGCGAAAGCCGTCTCCAGGTTGCATCCATGTCCTACACACACGCGCATACATACACAACTACACACACACGCACACACAAACACACACACCTATACACACATACACAACTACCCAATCCACACATTCATGCCCGCACACAGACACAAACACATATGCCCACACACACATACTCCCCCCCACACACATACTCCCCCCCACACACACATTTATATACACAACTACCCACACACTTATGCCCCCAGCACACAGACACAAACACACATGCCTACATACACATACCCCCCACACACAAACGCCTACATACACACACTCGTGATTGCGAAAAACATAATTTGAATTCCAAATGTCAAAATTCAAATTAATTTTTTTTTCTCTTTGTACTTTATTTACTTGTTTGTTTCGTATCAGATAAAAAGTAAAGGCAACTATTTTATAATTTGCTTCCTTCATTGAAATGGACTTCTACATACACATATTTTTTATTTTTATGATAATTGCAAATTGATCACAGAAGCAATGACGGAAGAATTGCGATGTTATATATTCGTGAGTGTGAAACGAATAAGTTTAGCGGACTGCGTACCTTTAGATGAATTTAGGTTTTTATTTACGGCATGTTTACTTTGTAAAAGGCTGTTATTGAAAAACAATTTTTGCATAAAAAACAAAATTTATTTAATTTACACCTAGAAGATTGATTTTTTTTTCTTTTCATTTAAATTAAGGATTTTAAAATTAATTATTTTTAATTTTTCTATATTTTGTTCCTAAAAGTTTGTGTTACACTTATAATAGAACGCTGAACAGCCTCTTAATTTCAAAAATTGAACCTTTTCAACCCTTGAAAATCCATATCCAATTATGTTAAGCAGATTGTATTAAAGTCACAAAGCGAAAAACAGCGTTGAACAAAACTCTAAACTATACAAAAACAGTACATTTGAAGTATTTAAAAGCCTGCTTTATATAAATCAGATCGTTTTAAATTTTTCCGGGTTATACTAAATGCGTCAATCCACATTTTATTTTAAAACTTTTTTAAAAATCTATCGTTTCACTGATTTTTGTCATTTAAGAAGAAAAACCCATTAAGTAAGTAGAATATTTTTTCGACTCCTATGATTCTCGAGCTATTTTTCTTCTTTTTTTTTTAAATATTTTTTTCAAATACGTAACTTGTTTTTCCAGAATAGATTTTTTCAAAAAAATATTTTTAACATAAAGAAAATAAACCTATTAGGGTAGCTACAAAAACTTTCCCTTTCGGAAACCACGCAATCCGCCAGTGCTAAACTACTCTCTTAAAAAATTACAGCGATTTTAACTCAGACTGAGTAAATTTTCACTCCTTTCCAGTGTCGAAAACGCACTTTCCTTATAGGAGTGAATTTCATTCCTTTTGCGGAGCGGTTATTTTCACTCCTTTTGGATAAGCTTATTTCACTCCCTTTTGATAAGTGTTTTTCACTCTTTTTAAGACTAAATTAATATCCTAAATGAGTGGTTGCTTTCTGTTTTGGAAAGCCGCTATTTCACTCTTTTTTTAGAATAAAATAGGTAAAATCATTTCACTCTCCTTTGGTGAAATTGTTTTTTAAACGTGTTTTCATGTGCTTATGCTGTGTATTTGAATTTAAAACTGTTTTTAAAACTTATTTCATTTGAAAAAAAAAAGTTAGTTTTTTAAATTAAAAAATGAAAAAAAAAAAATGTTTTTAGTGTTTCCGAAGAGGATGCACAAGAACTGTATGGCAAATACGAAGAATTTTCTTTTTTATTAAAACTTTAACTGGTAATATTTCTTGAACTACTGGTACATCGTTACAAATCACCCACGTGCAATATTACGTACATTTCCGAATCTAAAGATTGAAATAAAACTAAAAAACCCACACAGTTCCAAATAAATAGATTTAAAATTTTGAAACTCTATATTGATATTCTCGGTGTGCCTTTTAACATTAATAATGTTTTAAAAGTTACATCAGTTCAAATTAATTTAAAAAGTCACTCATAAATTGTGACAAGATACGTTTGAATTCAATTTTGTTTCTTCGAGGCCATTCATTAATTACGTAAGGACAATTTTGGCAATTTTTGACCTTCCCTTCCCCCTATGTAAGGGTATGTAAGACTCCCCCCCCCCCCATCTTAGGTAAGATTCTTTTTTTCTTCACAATAATAAAATAACAAATATTACATCACTGGGATCGTTCTTAAATTAACTATCATTTTTTTAAAAAAAATTTTAAGGAATCTAGACCGAATGTTTCTTGACAAATAATTTTTGTATATGATGCGATAATAATTAAAAATAAGACATGCAAAACACAGTGCGATTCTTTTATTATATTTTACACGTTTCATTCTTTGAAACAAAAGTAAAAAACAGCTCATCCTATAATACATACTTTTACCTTCCTGAAGCAAATGAAATATAATATTTGCCAAACCACTTGACCGCGGATTTCTAATATAAAATATCGGCTTGGAAAATATTACGTAAGAATGGATCTACCCCCCCCCCCTCCCCCTCTCCAAGCAAGGGTATGTAGAGAATTTTCCACCCCCTCCCCCTCAGGACCCTGAATTAATGAATGGCCCGTTACACATATGAATGAGTGTATTATACAAAGTTTATGATACTCTTTAAAGTTTAATGTACACAAAAACAATGTTTGATTAATTTAAAATATACGCAGTGGTTGGAGCTCCGACCATCGGGAGCGGATTCGGTATCCGACCTATAGATGGTCGGGTCTGTAACACCTGCCTAAAATATATATACAGTACACACTCACCAAAGATGGTAACGACTGTTTCAAATGTCATATTTTTGATTCGATGATCGAAATAAAATTGTTGATGAAAGTTTCATTCATTTGGAAGAAAAAGTTACAAAAAGTTCGCCGTAACATTGCACGTGGGTGATTTGTAACGATATAGCAGTTCAAGAAATATTAACAGTTACAAGTTTTAATAAAAAAGAAAATTCTTCGCACTTACCATTCAGTTTTTGTGCACTTCCTTCAGAAACCTCATTCGGCAACAAATATTGTTTAAATTCATTAAATGAAGACATTTAGAATGCGACATCCACTTGTTACTCGCGACCAACGTTGGGTAAGCCTAACGTGGAGGTATAGAAGATTCTCCCTAAACAAAATCACGTGACAGAATCGAACCAATGAAAATGTTTTTGAGTCCTTCTTTTAAAGAATGTTTTTATATTTCGCTCATCAACGGAGTGTTTTCGAATTTCACGCGAATAAAGAAAAGTTTTAGTCTTGGTTTTTTCGTAAAGCGTCTTTTTTCGATAAAGCTAGCACTCAGAAAGAATGAATGCACCCGCAATAGATTTCACTCTTTTTAAGAGTTATTTTTTCGCTCTTTTGAATTAAGAGTGTACAATTAAAATTGATTTTTGCAATCATTCATAAACATAAATTATCACTAATTCAGTTTTGAATGAACTGAAAAGTAAAATAAAATATTTTAATAGAAAGTAAATGGTTATTCCTTTTTTTGTGAGCAATCACGATTTCTTATTGTTCTCACTTGGCAATTTTTATGTCCTATGATTTTATTATCCCCCCGCCTTCCTCTGCAACACCACCGTCAACCGGCCGCCTCACGATGCTGCTCCTCTACCGAAAACCGTCTCCATATCCCACACGCATACGTACACACATACACACACACGCGCATACGTACAGACACCTACACATACCTACTCACACATACATACCCCCTCCGACACACAAACACACAACTACCCACACAAACACACGTGCCTATACATACACACATACACATACCCCCACACACAAACAAACATACCCCCCCCCCCACACACACACAAAAACACGCCTAGATACACACACACTCGTGACTGCGAAAAACAATTTGAATTCAAGATGCCAAAGTTCAAATTATTATTATTTTTTTTTTTTTTTTGGAATATGCCTCTTTAATTACCTAGACTTTTGAAAAGAGAATAAAGCACTGAAGAATATAAAAAATCGAATTTATCTCTACTGAATACAACAATTGGTGACGTTACAATGCTAAATGTGAAAAAATTCTAAGGATACATACGAATCAGGTATAGCTGAAGCGAATAAAATACACAAAAGCAGCTTTATCAACATTTTCACGAATTGAAAGCATGTTACATGATGACCGACAAGTTGGGACATTGTCCCTCTCGTCACGAAAAAGCTATAATAAAAATTAAGTTAAAAAACAATACATTAATCCTATCAATTTCTGAGAAACAGAATTGCATTTATTAATAAGTAAAAAAGGCACAAAATAGAAGCAATTGCAGTTTTACTTACTGCGTAATTTTGACATCGATTTAAGTTTTGAATATAAAAATGTACATATAGAAATCATACAAAATAAATTGATGTATAACAACTGAAGTATTCTGTTATACGAGACCATAAGGACATATAAATAAAAAAAATCAATTGCTTCAGATAAATCTCTGACCATTTACTTATTTTTAAAGTAAAATCGGTCACATAGAGAAGTATCGATGTTATAAACAAAATATAGAAAAGTTTTTATGCTACAGAAAAAATCGAGAGAGGTTTGAAAAGTGTGTAATTGCAGAAACAGACTTACATATATTTTAAAATATTTTTTTTAATCTTCATTAAAAAATAAATGATTAAATTAGACAAGTTAACTTTACAAACTGCTTTTTTATTTCATAAGATAGTACTTCGTACTATAGTTTAATAAACATTACTTTTCGAAACATTTTTAAAAATTTTAGTACCACCACGCTCATTTTTAGGAACATAAAAAGTAATAAATATATAAATCACAAATCAATCAAAAATTATAAACTTGCTGTCCTAATGAAGTTCTCTAAACAGGGGTGGACTGGGTACCGCAAGAGGGCGCCAACCTTGACCTCCGGAGGACGCAAAAAAAAGGGGCAAAAAAAGGACAGAAAGAAAAACACAAAGGTGCAAAAAGGGGAGGGATGAGAAAGAAAGTAAGAAAAAACGATGGTACACAGGTTTTCGAGTTTAAAGAAAAGAAATAAAAGCTAAGTGAAATCGCACAGGTTTGTGACCACACCAAAAAAAAGGAAGTTGCACCAAAAAACAAAAACAATTAATTGATTGAAAAGAAAAATTTAAAAAAAATAGTGTGTTCAGACTAGAAGTCGTACAGGCCAATGGGCCAGTCCGCCTCTGTGTCTAAACTGTTAGTTTCGTAACCGTAAGGTGGGATACGCGATTTCTGTCAACTTCTACTTGAACGAAAGTAACATTACTTCCTATGAAAGCAACAAACTAAAGCATAGTTTAAGAAAAAAACAAAATGCTTCCCTTTACTTTTTGTGAATCATTCTTTAGCTTTAATAAAAAATAAAATCCACCCAATACTGAAAACAATAACAAAAAATGAAAACACAATAGATTTTCTAATTCAGTCAATAATTATAATAAGTTCTCTAAACCTTAAGGTTAAATAACATTGAAAAACATACAGATATTTACATTATGTTATTCCAGCTTCTCTTAGAATTTCGGAAGCAATTTCACAATTTTCTGAAGTTATTTTTCTCCAACTTTCACTTAGTAGAACCAATGTGATATTTTTATTTATGTAAGTTTTCGCAGCAACCTTAAGAGCTGGGTCACTGTGGTAATACCCTAAAGCATACAAATCACAAACATTGACCACACTAATACAATTAATCAAATTGTGCGCACACAATTTCTTCAGAGGTTCTAACGCATACTTATCCGCAGCAGAATACAGCTGATAATATTCTTGAACAGTAAGCTTACAGAGTTGACCAGTGTAAAGGTATAAAATGAAAGTTTCCATTATCTTAGCATCGAAGTCTTGAATGAAAAGTGTATCACCTAGTTTTTCCGTGGTATCGCTTTTAAGTGCGGCAGCAAGAACAGGCGATCGAGATGACAAAATACACTTGTGAACGGGAAATACCTTATCCCCAACAATTATAGTGAAATCACTAAACGCTTCAGAGGAGTACAGTGCTCTAAGGTTATCGATCAAGCTATTAAAACCCTCTTCAGAAGATATTTCAGCTGTTGCAGGACATTCAGTCCAGCATTCCGTAACTCTAAAACAACAATACAAAATCAAATCACCGTTTGTTAAAAACCATGATATAGTGTTGTTATCTTGATCTATTTCGTCCATATATGCGAATCGTACTCTTAAAATGTCCGATTTGTGTCCTTCCATATATATGGCATTGTTGCATTGCCAAATAGAATTACCTTTCGCATCTAGAAAAAATAATTCGTACCGAATTTTAAATTTTTTTCCCAGGTCAGGATTTTTTAACAATTGAGTTCGAAATACGTAATGGAAAAATCCTGGCGATATTTCCCTATCTATTAGGTTATTCCATACTGTCGGTGGCTGCGTCGGCATAACAACATCAGGACCCGTCACAGAAGATGTAATCCACAACTTTTCATCTAAGAAACTTTCTATTTTCCACGACAAACTTGTTATTTTCTCTATTATACCAGTACGAGGAGCACACTCGTTGGACATATTTTATAAAAACAATATCACATACTTCAAAAAAAAAAAGAAATTATTGGGTGATTGTTTCACCCAATAATCTTACTTGTATTTTTGCCAAGTTATTCTTAAAGAATTATTCTATAAAGCAGCAGAATTACCTACTACCAGAAAGTAGCAGCAAATTATTCGAAGAATGGCAGACATCCAGCTAATCAAGAACCACGGTTAACTGTATGGTCATAGATTTTTTTTTTATTCTAAGAGGAGCATCTGCTTCATGGAGTAGCAACAACACGTTATACTGAATGTTTAAGCTCACTTGCCGCAAAGGATCTTGGGATACATTGGCTCTAAACATAGAATTCGTGTTTTGAATCTCTTAACGTTATTTCAAAGATATTTGCCGTAATCAACTTGCAACAGTTAGGATTAGAAAGTAGTTTCGTTTAGAAGCAGGCACACCTTCCAATTTAACTTTTGCTGCAGTCTAAGTTGGACTTGATTTTCTTATAGCGGAATTGTTTTGAAGGTTTAAACGTTACTTCTAACCGTTTTGCTATATTTAAGAATTGTATTGATATTCTGCCGAGGGAAGATAAAGCGCAGTATTTGCAGAAATAAGCTTCTTGAGATATTTGAAGAAACGCGTTTTGCTTTAGATACTTGAGAAGGTTGCATTTCACTTAGTTCAATTCTTATTTTCTTCGGGGGGAGGGGGATGTTTACTTTTTTCAATTGTGGAAATAGTATGTGATTTTTTTTTCTATGAGGGAAATGGCGATTTTTACTTAGCTCAAATTTTACTGCGCATTTTAATTGAACTACTTTTTCTTTTGGTGAAAGAAGATTTTTCTATGTTCTAATGCATTTTTTAATTAAATTGCTTTTCTTCGGAATGGGAGGAGAGCTTTACTTTGTTATAGCTGCAATGCATATTTTTGCACAATCCAGCAGATTGCTTATTGTGCTCCTTTCCGTCTTGTATGTCGTAAGGGGGTAAACTATTTTCTTTATGATTGACCCCGCCAGTTATATGACCCTTTTCCTTGAACATCTACTTCAAAAATAATCATACAAACTTTATTTTTATATCAAAATTAATCGGTAATTGAGACCTATTTTTAACATGAAGTTAAAATTATGTCAACAACTTCAATGATTTTGATAAATAACCATTGAATTTGACACAAGAAAAATGACGCCTTTAAAGCAAAAAGATGAACTTTCGTCTGTAATACCTTTTTACTATAAAATTATCCAAGAATATATGAGGCAGTGAGAAGCAAATGGATGTAAGTGGACATTTTCAAGTTTTGTGTAAAACGCGTATTAAGATTACGTCGTAGGTAGGCTTTCATTGAATTTTTTTTCTAAATCATGCTATACAGCAGCACCTACCAGGGCTACTAGTCCTATATCTTGCTTCAATACAGAGGAGGGGTTCACCTACCATTTGTACTGGTAATCTCCAAAATTTTAATTTTGCCACTTGCATCCCTTTGCCTCTCACTACCTCATATGATAACTCAAAAAATTCACAAAATTTCAATCTATTGGTACATTCAAGTTTTAATAAAATGTCTAAATTTATTCTGTAGTTACTAAATAGCTTGAATGATATGAAAACCAGTGCCATTTTCAACGTTTAGATCCGATATTTATGAATGGTTTGCTGTAACGCGGTCTCGAGTCAAGATTGAAGTACAATAAATCTGGGAGAATATTTTGCATTTTACTGGGACCTTTCAGTGGAATTTAAACTTTTTTTTTGCTTCTTTGTTCGTATTAATTTATTTATTCGGTGGAATGTCTGAAAACGTACCCTAACTCTTAGTGGCTATTTATGATCTCATTCATTTCTTTAGAGGAATTTTCACATTTTATAGAAATTTTTCGAATGAATGAGGCACCAAGATTTTTTTAAAACTCGCCATGACTAAATTTTCGTGAGTCTGCAAAATTTTAAAAATTGTGGTTCATTAGTTCTGAGTTACATGAATTAAATTTTTAGCGTTTTTAATTAAAAACTGGAGTGTTTGATTTACAAATTTGAAGTTCAGGTCTAAGTTTGGAACTTCTTAAACTAAATATATTGAAGAAGTTCACTTCGAGTGTCTTCAATTTCTTTTTGTCTGCTTTAATGTAATACATGTTTCAACTTTTGGGTAATTTACAATAAGGCGGACCATTTTGACGAAAGTTAAAAATTTTTCGCCAAACCATTACATTTAAACCGAATAAAAATATGAAAAGATAAACTAAAATTAGTGAAAAAATTATAATGTTTAGAAATTTTACCTGCGTTCAGATACAGTTCACCGATTACGACGCGTGGCTGGTCAGGTTGCGGTTATTACGCCGCTGGTATTTTTCTGGTGAGCCCGGTATATTAGCTATATTTCCGAATATTCGTGGTTACAGCGCAATTATTGTTTGTTTTCCGAGAGAAGGCACTTGACTCCTTCCTCGTCACGTGGTATCCGATGATTCTATTTCGCTGTTTTCGGCCGAAGGTATATTCAGATCATAGCATTTTGTTGTAAAAGCAGCAGATTTTAAAATGTATGAATAAATAAAATGACAACAGACAACTGAAGCAAGTGATGCAAAGGACACTAAGACTTTTTTGCACATTAAAATGCACGCCCAAGTTAAGGCTGTCTGGTTGTCTCCTTTAGAAGTGCGTGGATTGCTTACCGATCACCCCCGCGTAAAATGGAACTGCGCGTTCGAGGAGGCGTGGCGAAGAGCCTTTTCGTGAAAAACGGGCAATAGTTCTAATTCAGCAAAAGACGACTCTCCAATCAAAGAGTAAAACTTGAAACACGACCGGATTGGCCAAAAAATACTATGTGATCTCGCTAACCACTTCAAGACTTTGGTGAGAGATGAGTGAAAGCGGTTGCAACAGGATCCACTGCCAGAGAGTGACCGCAAGCATTTCCGAATGTAGGTAGGTGAAGAGCAGCTGTTGCCGTTTCCAAATGCTTGCGGTGGAATTGGCGCGAAAGTTTCCTGTTTCCAAACGTACCTGTAACGTGAACACCTGGCTGCAATTAATGATTGCAAAAACTTTTAATTTGTCAGAAACCAATTGAAGTACTTGTCATAGTAATATTTTCTTTGGGACAAGGAGATTCATTTTGCTCTAGTTGTAATGCGTATTTTATTTAAACTCTGTTTCCCCCCCGAGTTCAGGGAAATATTTTCCTTTTTTTTCGGTTTGTATATTATTACCCGACCCCCCTAAGGGCAAGGGCGCACCTCCCTCAATATCGCGGAGCCTCCCCCCCCCCAAATGAAAAAATACCTTTCAAACCAACTCCCCCTAAAAATTGCGCAGTCTGTGCCATGACCCCCCTAGATGAGCACCCCTGTATTATACGTATAAATAAATTCCTTTCCTTCTAAGGAGGAGTGGATTTTCGTTTTTATTTAATTGCAATGCGAATTTAGATTACATTCACCCTTTTTTCTAATTGAAAAAGGCGTATTTTTATTAAATTTTCGTTTTTTTTCCAATTACAAAGCGAATTTTCATTTAATTTATTAAGTTATCCTAAAAGAATTATTCTATACTGCAGTAGAATTCGTACTACAGTAAAGTAGCAGCGAAATATTTGAAGAACTGCAGACATCCAGAAAAAATTCAGCTTTTTTTTTTTGGAGGAAGATGCACTTTTTGAATGGGCTGCTATGTTTTAATTCTTTCTTTTTTCAGAGGGAGGGGAATTTTTTATTTTGCTCTTATTTTGATGAGTGTTTTATTGAAATTATTTTTTCTTCGGCGGGGGAGGGAGAGGAAGGCTGCTTTTGGTTCATTTTTTACATTTCGAAGAATTTGATGTCTAAATCTGTATCCATATGCTGATTTGTAAACATGTCATTCAAACATCTTATGTAGGTCCTCGGTGGCAAGTGGTCTGGGCGATTAGATTGGTGCATTCAAGGTGGTGTATTTGACTCCTGCTCTCACCCTAAGTGTAATTTCCTTTCTTTGTACTATCTATTCTTTCGTTTATTGTGTGAGCTTTAATTCTAATTTGAACATTGACGGAAAATAATAAAACGTTTACCAAGGCAGGACGTTATTTTCGTTGTCTCTTGATATCGAAGTGAAACTGAAAGTCTTAGATAGTAGCTGAGTAATAAGAAATAATAGTTTTTTTTTCAGTATCATTAACTGATAAATAAGATTATGTACACCGATTAGGACCCTTTGAGGATGTTGATACAATACAAGGGTGCCGATTCCCCAAGAGTGTTGGAGTACTCAGTTTCACTAAATTCCACGAAGGCGGCCACCGAACAAACCTTCCCCCCCCCCACACACACACTAAAAATATCAATGGCGCAACCTGCACCATGAAAGGCACCCTGTCGTGTGCGCGAAGCATACATTTTCCGCTTTAAAGTGATCCTGTTTGGTATTAAAATAATTACGAAGTATGATAACCTCCATTATCAATACCACACACAACCAAACTACTAGGGGTAGTTTTTGCAAAACATAAGGTTGTGCTGATAGAATTGTCTCAGCAAAAACAACCTTGTTGTAAAAACTTCCCCGCCAAGAAAACCTTGAACTCTTCCCCACAAAAAAGAAAGCCTTCATCCTAAACCCCAAAACGCTCAACCTTAAAAAGTCATGATATCTAGTTTGCCCGCCAAGTATCTGCCAAACTATCACCCTCCCTGTTCTCCTTTTTCATCACACCTACTTCCGTTAGATCCTCCTCCCACCTTCAACTCCTCAAAAATATGGATAGATCCTTTAAATTGGTTATCTAGTTTGGCGAGAAGCTTTTTGCTCACCAAGCAACCAACTCAATTAGAAAAACTTCCCGCCAAACTAGATAACCAAAAAAAGGATTTATTTATATTTCTGAGGAGTTGAAGGTGGGAGGAGGTTCTAACGGAAGTAGGTGTGATGAAAGAGAACAGGGAGGATGATAGTTTGGCAGATACTTGGCGGGCAAACTAGATATCATGACTTTAAAAGGCTAAGGGTTTTTTGGTTTAAGATGAAGGCTTTCTTTTTTGTGGGGAAGGGTTAAAGGTTTTCTTGGCGGGGAAATTTTTACAACAGGGTTGTTTTTGCTGAGATATCACATCTTTTTGCATTGATATTATCACTTTGTCTGTATTTTTAGAATTGAGAATTTCAAGTCATAAATATTCAATTGAAACAACGTTGTTTTGTGTTTTTAAGGAACAATAATGGCAAGCTTAATTTTACATCAGGTTATTTTCTGACCAGTAAGATTCTATGTTCGTTTGGTGAGAATTGGGCCGTTTAAATTTTATTGCAATTCTTGTAGCCTCTCTGTTGCAAAGAAAACTGCTTGGATAATAAAATACAATATTTTCATCATATTGTTTTCAAGTAATTTTACAACTTCGCAATAAATTCTATTACAGCTTCTTTATTTGACGGATTATTCAACATTTTCATGAAATTATTTTTTAATGTTTTACAACTTGGGTGCCATTCATTAATTACGTAAGGGTCCCGAGGAGGAAAGGAGTTGCAAAATTCTCTACTTACCCTTACTTTGGGGAGGGGGGTCAACCATATTCTTACGTAATATTTTCCAAGTCGATATTTTATATTAGAAATCGTGCGGTCTAGTGGTTTCTCTGGGACCACATTTCATTTGCGTCTGAAAGGTCAAAAACGTATTAAGATGAGCTGATTTTTCTTTGTTTTACAAAGAATGATTAGTGTAAAATATAATAAAAGAATGCTAGCACGTTTTATTCTTAATTAGTATCGCATCATAAACAAAACATTTCGAAAAAACATTGTCTAGATTCCAACGTCTTAGTAAATATTTCTTTACACGAAAAGGTTTAATTTAAAAAATAGTGAATTTAATAACGATGCCAGTGATGTAAGATTCGTTCTGTTATTATTTTCAGAAACGAAATGGAATCTTACGTAAGAATGGGGGGGGGGTGAAAAATCTTACGTACCCTTACATGGGGGAGGGGGGTCAAAAATTGCCAAAATCATCCATATGTAATTAATGAATGTCCCCTTTGCGGACTATATTAATCTAGCTCTTCATCTATTAATGATTTCTTTTCTTAAATCGTGGATTATTTGGCGTTTTATGGGATAATTTTAATTGTTTGGTGATTTACCTTTCTTTTGATGAAACTCTTTGTCTTGTTTAATACCTAGTTTTGTAAGTTCACTAAAAAGACAAACTAACGTATGTTATGACCAAGCAAAATAAAAAAAAAAAAACAAGTCTTTAAATATTTTAAATTTGAATGTGTCAGAAGATGTATGCAACTGTACTCTACGTCAAATCGCGGATATCACAAATTTGCCACAGCATTGTGTATGCGCATGGACTAAGCTCATTTCAAAAATCTTTGCTTAAATTGCAAAAATTTCGTCTGTTAACAAATTACTGCAAAACACGGATATCCACACACATATTTCATATATTTCAATTCATAATGTGTTATGTTTGTGAAAAAGGCATTGATTTAGAAAATAAGCAAACCAATAAATAAGTGTTATTTTTCGCTTTCAATTATATAGTTAGATGTATCACATTCATATGCGTACAGTTACATATAATTTCGCCGACATTTAAAATTTCTTCCCCCTTAAATATATCAAAACCGATAAACAGGAAGGAAAGAATTTTGTGTATGTCCTCAATGCCCCTCCCCCCCCCCCCTCAAGAATATGAATGCGAAAAATCATTACCATAGCCCCCCCCCCCCCCCGGGGAGCTGCTGCCAAACCTCGGGAAGGTGCGATTTGGGTACAAACAAGGGGGAGAGGATCAAATGGCACATCAGTAGGGCACAAGGAATGTGTGTGCAAAATTTCAGCTTGATTCGTCTTTTCGTCTGGGCTGTAGCACTGTCAAAGAAAGCGAAAACTTTTTTGAACAGCGATTTTATAACTTAAATCCCTCCTCTCCCTGATGGTCCAGGGGACTGTATTTTAGTTTACGTCGTCAGGGGCCACTAGAGATTGAGTATACCAAAAATCAACACCGGGGGGTCTTCATGGGACTGAGATACAAAGGGGTGAAAAAACCAGAAAAACTCCAACTTTGTTCTGTCGTGTAAACTGTTCTTGGTCGCTTTTATTTTCTTTCGTCTTTCTTGGCGGTGGATTTGCTTTTGTTGGCTACTGACGTTTGGTTCTCTTGGCGGCGGGACGCTCCCGTGTCCCGTGATCATTCTAATGAAATCTTTTACGGAGTGTTGTCCTCTGGCAGAGTGACTCAATGGTGAGGAATTGGCCAAGTACGCTCAAGGTCGTGAGTTAAAACCTAGTTCCTGTTGGTGGATTTTATAGATGCGGAAAATTGACAGTGCTGTTGCAGTGTGATTATTCGACATATAAACGATCCCTCGAGGCACAATTAAATTCCAAGTGCAGTTTGGCATCGTGAATGCCAAGGTATTAACATATGGTCGGAAACTAGGTGTCAAAATTATCGCATCGTGAAAGTCCAGGTGCCTCCATCCACTGTAATACTAGAAACCAAAAGCTCAAGTGACAATGGCATCCACCGATAGTTGTGCCAAATGGAAAGATGTTTGCCAGACCTTGAGGGTCTGCAAAAGTGATCAATGAATACCTTGCCCCATAAAAATAGAAAAAAAATATTTGTATGAATAAATTGTTTTAAAAAAATCCTCACTTTTATCTTTAATAACTTGCTTTGCTATATAACTCGCGCGACAGGGGAAATTTGTTAACACAACTATTAGCATTAAGCTCAAAATTGAAATTAAAGAATAATATGAGGCAGTGAAAAGCAAAGGCATGTAAGTGGACATTTTCAAGTTTTGAGTAAAACGCGTTTAAAGATAACATCCTAGGTAGGCACCTAGGTAGGTTCATTATTTTTTCCCTAATTTATGCTGTACAGCAGCATTTACCAGTGCTACTAGTACTATCTCTAGCTCAAAGACTCCTCTAGCCCCCCAGAGGAAGAAATTCCTCTACTATTTGTACTGGTTATCTACAAATTTTTAATTTTGTCACTTACATCCCTTTGCACTGACTCATACGAATCCTCTTGCATATGATCCTAGTTTCAGTCCAACAGAATAAATCGTATTAAATAAAGCAAAATTCAAATAACAAATTGCAGACTCAGAAACTGTTTTCGGAGTGGGTCCCATATTAGAAGTACATCAGAGTCAGTTTATAAAGTTCTTGATATAACTCCCCTAAATTTTGCTTTGGAGAACTTTGGAGAGAGTCTGGGCAAGTAAACCTCTCTTACGGAATGGACTGGAGCTCTCAAATAAAAGCGGACTGTTTCCTTAAATTTCTATAGTCGGAAAGCAAAAAATTTTCATTATTCAGCTTGTTTTTTTTCTTTCGAGAGGCAGAGAGAAAAAAAACAAAGAACTTTTAAGCTTGCATTATATTTCAGGCTCTGAATAAAGTGATAAGTACTGTTTTTATGTACAGTGGCGTACCTAGAACGAGTGACCCCCCCCCCCCCCCCCCCAAGATCACACGCCAGCAAAAAAAATTAATTTAAAAAATAGGAAAGTCATACAACTTTCAGAAACTTTTTTTTTTTTTTTTTGTGGTGTAACAAAATTTTAAGCTTGCTACATACAACAGACAAATATAAATTTCGACTGCGTTTTATGTAAAATTTGACTTAGGCACCTATGTGCTCCATTTTCGTTGAAAACAGTTTTTCGTTGTTTTTGAGTGGATTCGTTGTTTTGAGTGTTTTAATGCTTTGCAAACACAACTAGTGATGCTACTGCTTTTCATCTTCATGGATTAAATATAATTTTAAGTATTGGAAAAAAATTTAGAATTGAAGTATTTATATTTTTTATCAAATCGTAAACCCAGTTTGGGTGCCACCCCCACCCAAAGGGTGTCATTCAGCGGAAACGCAACCTCCCCCCCCCCCGGATGTGGTGCTACTGAGTTTGATTGATAAAATGTAAATTTGGGAAATGTTTCATAACTTGAGTTCTTATATTTTTTTTACTCATAAATTCATTTTATGTATTACCTTCAGACGGGTGACACCGGGACAGACCTCCCCCGGGGAAAGGGTGGGGGGCGTCCCGTATTGACGTTACTGCTTAAAAGATCGATTGCGTTGGTTAAGAAGGTCTTCCATTGAATTTCAGTCATATAAATTATAACATTTATATCACATGTATAGTAATCTTTTTTTTTTTGTAATGTTTCAGACCATAAGAATCACGTTTATAGTTAACGAATAAAACACACAAAACAGAGTGTTACTAACCTTTTTATATGGTGCATTTTGTCAAAAGCATAACATGATGACTGAAGACTTGAAACACTCATTTGTATTCACTAAAAGGCTTTATAATAACAACCATGTAACATAACAATGGATCATTCCGACCAATTTCTAAGAAAAAACATTGTATTTATCGAAAAATCAAAAATGCACTAACTAGAAGTAATTGCAGTTTTACTCACTGGATAATTTGGCGTAGCGATCAACATAAAAATGTATACATCCAAAAAATAAACTGATGTATAACTACTGAAGTATGCTGTAATACAAAACTATAAAGACTATATTAACGAAAAAAAACTAATTGTCGCGGATAAATCTCAGCACATTTACTTTCTTATTTTTAACGTAAAATAGGTAACGTAGAAAAGTATCGATGTTACAAAAAATTTCTGAAAAAAAAATATAATTTTATAAACAGACTTACATTTATTTTGAAACATTAAAAAAAAATCTTCATTGAAGAATAAATAATTAAAATATCCAAATTAATTTTATAAACTTGTTTTTATTTTAGGAGATAGTACTTCGTACTATTGTTTAATTAGCATTACTGCTCGCAACTTATTTACACATTTTAATACTATGACAATCATTTTTTTAAATGAAATGCCTTTTTCCTTTAGAGGCTATAGAAGTCAAATTAATAAAAATATAGTTTCAAACATAAATTTGCTGTTCTAATGCAGTCGCCTAAACTATGAACTTCGTTTTTTTTTTAACTGCGTAATTTCTGTCAACCTACTTGAACGAATATCATTTCCTACAAAAGCGACAAACAAAAGCCTAGTTTTTGTAAAACAAAAGAAAAACAAATGTTCCCCCTGGCGTTTTTTGACGCATTCTTAAGCTTTAATACAAATTTTAAAAATTACACCAATAATGGAAATATTAACAAACAAATGAAAACACAATGGATTAACTGATTCACGTAATAAGTAAGTTCCCTAAAACTTATGGTTAAATAACATTCAAAAACAAAGATATTTACATTAGGATATACTAGCTTCTCTTAGAATTTCGGATGCAATTTCACTATTATATGAACTTATTTTTCTCCAATTTTCACTTAGTAGAACTGCTGGCGTATTTTTAACGATGTAAGCTTTCGCAGCTAACTTAAGAGCTGGATCTTTGTGGTAATACCCTAAAGCATACAAATCACAAACATTAATCAAACTGATACAATTGATCAAATTGTACGCACACGTTTTCTTCAAATGTTCTAACGCATACTTATCCGCAGCAGAATACAGCTGATAATATTCTTGGGCTGTAAGCTTACTAAGTTGGCCAGTGTACATGTATAAAATAAATGTTTCCACTGTCTTAATATCGAAGTCTTGGATAAACAGTTTATCACCGAGTCCTCCCAAGGTATTACTTTTAAGTATGGCGGCAAAAACAGACGATCGAGCTGACAAAATACACTTGTGAACTGGAAATACCTTATCCCCAACAACTATTGTGAAATCACTAAATGCTTTAGAATGGTGCAGGGATGTAAGGTTATCGATCAAGCTTTTAAAACCCTCTTCAGATGATGTTTCAGCTGTTACGGGATATTCTGAAGTGCATTCTGTAACTTTAAAACGACAGTCCACAATTAAATCATTGTTTGTTAAAAACTTTGATATAGTGTTGTTATAACTATATTTTTCGTCCATATATGCAAAGACTACTCTTAAAACGTCTGATCTTTGCCTTGCCATATATATGGCATTGTAATGTTTCCAAATAGAATTACCTTTTGCATCTTGAAATGATAATTCGTACTGAATTTGAAACGTTTTTTCGAGGTCAGGATTTTTCACCAATTGAGCTCGATATACATAATAGAAAAATCCTTGGGACTTTTCCCTGTCAATGAAGTTATTCCATACTGTCGGTGGCTCCGTCGGCATAATAACATCAGGACCCGTCACAGAAGAAGTACACCACAACGTTTCAGTTAAGAAGGTCTGTATTTTCCACGACAAACATGTTACTTTCTCCACTTTACTAGTTTGTGTCAAAAACTGGTTCGACATGTTTTACAAAATCAGTATCACATACCTCAATAAAAGAAATGATTGACACCGTGTTCATAAACTGCGAAAAAATATCAGCGAAATTTCCGAGTCCGAAGAATGTCGAATTCCGGCGAATCAAAAACTGCAGTTAACTTTCATATCGTTCCTGCAGCAGTTTTTCATTCCAGTAGGAGCATATAACACATGGAGTAACATACTGTCCGTTCTCGAAAGCGAAGACTAGCACTCGGGAAAGATTCCATTTCAAAAAGGGGTGGCAGGTTGAAGATGGATCTCTTTTCTACTCGCATTTGTTATCTCTGTCTTAACTGCTGAACATGTTATTTTGCATTTTTTTACTTCCGGGTTTCCATCCCTATTTTGATAAAATCAGAGCGGACCTGACGCATGCGCAAATTCGCCCGAGGTTTCGGCAAAAGAAAACAGATAGTAGAGAAGACAAGCTTTTGAAGTTCACTTCATGCAAAGGATCTTGGGATAGGTTGGGTCAAAATATTTCATTCGCGTATTGAATCTCCTAAGTTAATTCGTAAATACTTTCCGTAATCAATTTACAGCAGTCTGAATTATGAAACTAATTTCGTTAAGAAGTACGTACCTTGCAATTTTAATTGTACTGGATTCTAATTTGCATTTAAAGTTCTTACGGCTGCTCTGTTTATGAGGTTTTTTAAACGTTACTTGCAGACGTTTTCTTATGTTTCAGATCTGTACTAATATTATAGTGAATACAGGGTTTATAGGAACTGTCATCCTTGAGAGAAGTATTTCGATTTTTCTTAGTTCGATTCTATTTTCTAAAGTGGAGAAGAGATCGATGTTTATTTTGTTCTCGATCGATTCCGAGTCACAACTGACTACAACTGTATTTATGTCGAGGACTGCATACTAAGTGCCTTGCCTCCATTATTTTTTTTATACCGATAGATGGCAGCACCATCACCGGATCGAACAGTTAATGAGAATTTAGAACTAGACCAGGAGCTAATAGCTACCTGGTGCTAGCACCCCCAGAGGTATCATTTCACTTGGAGGACATTGAGACCACGAGCATATTTAACGTCGCTCAGCCCCCTTTAATGACGACGGTGGATCTTCGACCATCGAGGTTCGAACTCAGGACCCTCCGGCCCCGTTATTTTGTTCTAATTGCGTAAAGCATATATTACCTTTTATCTTTTTCAAGGAGGGAGGGATTTTTACTTATTTTGAATTTTTATGCGCATTTTATCTGGGTTCATTTTTTTGGGGAAGAGGTTTTTATGTTGTTCGAATTTTAATCTTCATTTTAATTAAATTGTTTTTCTTCAAAAAAAAAAAAAGAAATCGTTGATTTGTTAGAATTGCAATGCGCATTTTAATTATTTTTTTAATAGGGGAAAGGGGGACACGGGCTTTCTTTTTGTTCTAATTGCGATGGGTATTTTAATAAAATTGTTTTCCATGCGGGGGAGGAGTTAATGGTTTTGTTTCTGTTGTAATGCATTTTTTAAATAAATTCTTCTTTTCTCGAGGGGCAAGGGTTTTTTTTCGAATTGTATATTTATTATATATTTTAATTAATTCCTTTCCTTCGAAGGGGAGTGAATTTTTCACTTTGCTCCAAATGCAGTGCGTATTTTAATTAAACTATTTTTTTCTCGGGTAGGAAGATTGACTTTTATTTTTTTTAAACTATTTAATTATTATTTTAATTAAGTTTTCTTTGTTCAGAGAACACTTTTTTCATAGAACACAAGTGGCACTTTTTTTAGAAGGAGAGGTTGATTATTTTCTTTTGCTGTTATTGCAATGCATATTTTAAAGAAATTCTTTTTCCTGGGGGGGGGGGAGAATCCGCATTTGATCTTATTTTTTAACCTTCGAAGAAAATAACAGCCTAAACTTACATCCATTTACAGATCCATAACATATGTCAGGCAAACATCTTCCTCGAGTCCTCGATGGCAATGTGGTCTGCGATTAGCATGGTGCATTTGAGGTGGCGAGTTCTACTCTGCCCTTGCTCTAACCGCACTTTCCTTTCTTTGTACTAAAATTTTTTTCATGCATTACTCGTATATATGTTGTAATTCTCATTTGTCTATACTGGGTGTATCAGTATAGCGTTTACAGACTTCCAGGGCAAATAGAGTGCACCTAGATGATGAGAAATCACATTGCAATGCATAGTCGGAAACGCTTTCCTGGGGCGGTAGTGACGACACAAATCACCAAAAAGGTGACACTAATAAGAGAAAAAAACATGTTTATTATCCTTAGTACAGCAAAAAACTAAGAAAAAGGAACATGAAGAAGCCAACGATCGTCATCAAAGTAGGTGTTCGAAGCAACGACCCCGGGCCGTGATGCATGCCTCACATCTCCGGTGCATTGAAGACCGAACGTCAAAGCGAGGGCATCAACAAAACTGCGTGTGCGCATGCACCGTCATCTGATGCTTCGGTTTATGTAACAACACCCATCGTGTACACCAGATAAAAACTTACCAGCATTTTTGTTGTATTAAAAATAATAAACAGACTTTCTTCTCTTATTTGTGTCCTGCCTTTCTTGTGTTTTGTGTCGTCACTATCGCGTCAGGAACGCGTTTCCGACCATGCATTGCTGTGTGATTTCCTATCGTATAGGTGTACTCTATCTGCCCTGAAAGTCTGTAAACACTGTACTGATACACCCTGTATATTGGAATAAATTAAATATATACGGAAGCAAGGCGCTATATACGTTCACAGTTCTTTGATATCTAAAAGAAGCTGAGCCTCTAGAATAATAGTAGAATAATAAGTAATCAACGTTTTACGCAGTAGTCCTTTGCTTTACATGATTGTGTGTCTCAAAAATGCGTGCTATCAAGCACCCTAGCTAGGCTATCCTATTATTAACCTCGATTTTTTTTTTAATTTTGTATATATAATGTATATATTTTACTTTATTACTGTTATTACTATTATATTTGAAAGAAAAGAGAGAAAAAGAGAAAGCCCGTCGTAGTATCTCGAGTATTCTTTGCTACAACCGGTTTGCTCTTTTACATAATATGCCTTTTAATGTAACTCTTTTCGTCACTATAATATTATATTATTCCTGTTTTCGTACTTAATTTCCAAAATGAAAGCCGATTTTTCACCCTTCTTCTCATCCTCTTCTGTAAACATCGGAGGAAGAAACAGATACGCGTATTAGGATTCACTAAGCCGTTTCTTCCTCTTTTTTTGAAAATGTTGTTACTGGGGATGTTTACAGTGGGCTGTTACCAGACATTTCAACTTGGATGTATACAACCTTTTAACCAAGAGTCTTTTCACTATAAGTATTTTTGTATATTTACTTTTTAGTTAATATTTTTATTTTATACGAGGATATATATGTAACAGCATTCTCTCTCATTAATTCCTAGAAACTCGGATCCAATATAGCACCTCGAGCCTACTAACTTTTTCAAGCCTTTTCCCCCTTATAAATATATAAATAGCTTTTTTTTCTATGTATATGCGTATATGTATGTATATGTATGTGTGTGTATATGTATATATGTATGTATGTATATATATATATATATATGTGTGTATAAGTGTATGTATGTGTATGTATATGTATGTATATATAAATATATATATATATATGTATGTGTGTATAGGTATGTGCGTATGTACGATATGTATATGTATTTCAAGAGTTTTCCCTTCAGTTTCTTTCCCTTCCCCTCAACCACCATGGTACCCTTCACCGGTTAAGCTAGAAATGGCAGGTACGAAGGTATCATTGGTTTAAAATAAAAATAAAAATAAAATAACTGGTGAAACAAATATAATCCGATGAGGTTGCTTTGACGATGTTGATACTTACAGGGGTGCCCACCCCAGTCCCCCACAAATTCTACGAAGTCCGTCACTAACGAAAGCCCGCCAAAGCCGAGAGAAGTGGCCTTAAATTCCTCCCCCTCCCCTATCAATAACAATTTTGATGGCGCAATCTGTGCCGTGAAGGGCACCTCTCTCGAGGGTACAAAGCGAAAATTTTCAGCTTTAAAGTTCTTCTGTTTAGTACTGACGGAATGCCTTCTATATGGAGTAGGACAACTCCCCAGTAAAGAAACCGCACACAATCAAGGCTTCAATGGGATTTTTCTCAAATCCCAGGAATAAAATTTCTCAAATCCAGGAATAAATTTTCTCAAATCCCATGTAATTTTACTTTATACTGGAAAGCTTAGCCGCCAAGTGCGTGGCAACAGCAAAAACATTTATTTATAAAGCGAGTTTGGGACCGTGGTAGCCCGATCGGGTAGAGTGTCGGATTCGGGGCCGGAGGGTCCTGAGTTCGAACCTCGATGGTCGAAGACCCGACGTCGTCATTAAAGGGGACTGGGCGACGTTAAATATGCTCGTGAAGTGAAACGATACCTCTGGGGGTGCTAGCACCAGGTAGTTATTAGCACCTGGTCTAGTTCTAAATTCTCATTAACTGTTCGATCCGGTGATGGTACTGCCATCTATCGGTATAAAAAATAATGGAGGCAAGGCACTTAGTATGCAGTCCTCGACATAAATACAGTTGTAGTCAGTTGTGAATCGAAATCGAAAATAAAGCGAGTCGCTTATTTGCTAGATTCTGTCTAACATTTGCATGCCAGCTGGTAGCAGGATGTATGACGTCTATGTTTTTATATTGTAAATAAAAGAATTTTATTTTATAATTAAGTATTCTTCATATGTCCTCATGTTCGCGGCCAATTGGACCTCGCGATAGACTCATAAAATTCTCATTCTAAAGAAATATTTTAGTGTGTTGTCCTCTGGCAGAGTGGCTTTGTGCTGAGGGCCTCGGTGGCCGAGCGGTATTGCTCAGCAATCTCTTGCAAGCTGAGAGTCGCGGGTTCAATTCCCGCCGACTGCCCTGGGTGTTCTTTTCCTTCTTTGTCTGTAAATTATTTCATGTTCTGCAATATATGGAATAAAAAATATTGACTTAATGGAGGCAAAGCCGAAGTAATGTAACAAAGGCCTCATAGTGCAAGTCAAATACAGTAGTGCTGGGTAGTGATGTGTCGGATAGTTAAAAAAGAAGATCCGCGGATACGGATCTCAATTTTTTTTTAAGCCAAATCAACTACCCAAGTGTAAAATTTGCTAGGGGAGGTATTCCCGTCAGAGTAATTGCAGTTTCTTCAAAAAATGTCATCTACGCCGAAAATATAATCAAGACTCGGATTTACTCTTCAAAAAAATCTCCGTTAAAATTGAGGGAGAATTGGAAGGAATGGGTCAGCTTTGCATTAATGCTTAGACAGAATGTGAAAAATTATTTTTAGCTTGCTCGTTAGATATAGGATACAGGAGCAAGAGTGTAAAGCTGCTTCTGGAAATGTAGAAATAATTTTTCGCATTTTATTTCAGCACAAATGCAGCGCTCACCCATTCCAACCAACTTACCCCGACCGACGAAATAACAGAGCCGGGAACACCTTTACAATCAGTAAATAAAGAATTTAGTATCACTTTTTTTGAAGGATGCCGAGAAAAACCAAAATGAAGAATAACACAAACCCCAAATACATAACAAAATCCAATATTAAATTATAAATTAAAAATTTAAATAAAAAAAACATGTCCCCGAGGGCCGACCTCATATGAAGATGAATTTCGCGGGTCAGAACACACATTGTTAACAAATATGAACTGACAGCAGATAGAAATTTTAAATCATTGAGCTTTATCGTCTTGTTTTCCGACTATGAAATCGCTACCAATCACGCTTATAAAGGCTTAGAATTGCACATTTAGAATTTACTTAACAAGATTAAAGCTCCTACTGTACATATATAACTTGGAAGTTCCAAATAAATATAAAACGCAGAAAACTTCGTTCTTTCAATTAGCTCCAATATTTTTAACGTACGGGCAAGTTTTTACTACTACCATAATTGTGAAAAACGTTGAGCCGGCTTTTAATTAATGTCTCTAATCTAAGCACACTTTCGATCAAGTCACCTTTTGAACGAAAAAAAGAACTATCATCAATATCGGTTTATCTGTTTAGGAGCTACGATGCCACAAATAGACACACATATATACATTTTAAAAACTTATTGCGACGGGGGATACAAATTGGCCTTGGAAATGATACCTTATAATTTAAATAGGGAATAAAACCTAATTGAAACGGAATTTAATAATCTGTTATTCAAATATTTAAGAGTTTTTAAAACAGAAAAGATCCGTTTAAGATCAGTCAAAAAATAACGGATACGGATACGGATCTTTATTTTCCCTCGGATATCCGCGGATACGGATATCTGGAACATCACTAGTGCTGAGGCGTTGATCACGTGCGCGCATGGTCGTGGGTTCTAACCTGGGCCCTTC